>NW_022196894.1:80056086-80082754 GCF_008632895.1 Mastomys coucha
TTTTTTTTTTTCATTTTTTATTAGATATTTTCTTTATTTACATTTCAAATGTTATCCCCTTTTCTGGTTTCCCATCTCAAGACCCCATGCTCCCTCCCCCCTCCTCATGCTCACCAACCCACCTACTCCCACTTCCTGGCTGTGGCATTCTGCTACACTGGGGCATAGGACCTTCAGAGGACCAAGGGCCTCTCTTCCCACTGATTAATGACTAGCCCATCCTCTGCTATATACTCAGCTGGAGCCATGAGTCCCACCATGTGTACTCATTGATTGGTGGTTTAGTTCCTGGGAGCTCTGATAGTACTAGTTAGTTCATATTATTCTTTCTCCTATGGGGCTACAAAATCCTTCAGCTCCTTTGATCCTTTGTCTAGCTCCTCCATTGAGGACCTTGTGCTTAGTCCAATGGTTGGCTTCGAGTATCCACCTCTGTACTTGTCAGGTGCTTTTAGAGAATGTCAGGAGACAGCTATAAAAGGCTTCAGTCAGCAAGCACTTGTTGGCATCTAGATTAGTGACTGAGTTTGGTGATTGTATATGGGATGGATCCCCAGGTGGGTCAGTCTTGGAATGGTAATTCCTTTAGACTTTGCTTCATACTTTGTCTCTGTAACTCCTTCCATGTGTAGTTTGTTCCCTCTTCTAAGAAGGACCAAAGTAGTCACACTTTGGTCTTCCTTCTTCTTGAGTTTCATGTGCTTTGTGAATTGTATCTCGGATATTCAAAGCTTCTGGGCTAATAACCACTTATCAGTGAGTGCATACCATGTGTGTTCTTTTGTGATTGGGTTACCTAACCAGAATGATATTTTCAAGTTTCATCCATTTCATTCATTTAAGAACTTTATGAATTCATTGTTTTTAATGGCTGAGTAGTCCTCCATTGTGTAGATGTTCCACAATCTGTATCCATTACTCTTTTGAAGGACATCTGGGTTCATTTTCAGCTTCTGACTATTATAAATTAGGCTGCTATGAACAAAGTGGAACATGTGATCTTGTTATATGTTGGGGCATTATATGGGTATATGCCTAGGAGTGGTATAGCTGGGTCCTCCGGTAGAACTATGTCCAACTTCCAGAGGAACCGCCAAACTGATTTCCAGAGTGGTTGTACCAGCTTGCAATCCCACCAGCAATGGAGTGTTCCTCTTTCTCCACATCTTAACTATCATCTGCTCTCATCTGAGTTTTTATTTTAGCCATTCTGACTGTGTGAGGTGGAATCTCAGTGTTGTTTTGATTTACATTTCCCTGATGACTAAGGATGTTGAACATTTCATTAGGTGCTTCTCAGCCATTAGGTCTTCCTGAGTTGAGAATTCTTTGTTTACCTCTGTACCCCATTTTTAATGAGTTTATTTGAGTCTCTGGTGTATAACTTCTTGAGTTCTTTGTATATATTGGATATTAGCCCTCTATTGGATATAGGATTGGTTAAGATCTTTCACAATCTGTTGGTTGCCTTTTTGTCCTATTGTCAGTGTCCTTTGCCTTACAATTGCTTTGCAATTTTATGAAGTCTCATTTGTGAATTCTTGATCTTAGAGCATAAGCTATTGGTGTTTTGTTCAGGAAATTCTGTGCCCATATGATTGAGGCTCTTCTCCACTTTCTTTTCTATTAGTTTCAATGTGTCTGGTTTTATGTGGAGGTCCTTGATACATTTGGACTTGAGCTTTGTATAAGGAGATCTATAAGAATGGATCAATTAGCCTTTTTCTACATGCTAACCGCCAGCTGAGCCAGCACTATTTGTTGAAAATGCTCTCCTTTTTCCAGTTTTAGCTCCTTTGTCAAAGATCAAGTGGCCATAGGTTTGTTGGTTCATTTCTGGGTCTTCAATTCTATTCCATTGATCTACCTGCCTGTCACTGTACCAATACCATGCAGTTTTTACCACAATTGCTCTGTAGTACAGCTTATGGTCTGAGATGGTGATTCCACCAGAGTTTCCTTTATTGTTGAGAATAGTTTTGGCTATCCTAGGGTTTTTGTTATTCCAGAAGAATTTGCAAATTGCTCTTTCTAACTCTGTGAAGAGTTGAGTTGGCATTTTGATGGGGATTTTATTGAATCTGTAGGTTTCTTTCAGCCAGATGGCCATTTTTACTATATTAATCCTGCCAATCCTTGAGCTTGGGAGATCTTTCCATGTTCTGAGATCGTCAATTTCTTTCTTCAAAGATTTGAAGTTCTTGTCATACAGATCTTTCACTTGGTTAGTTAGAGTCACACCAAGGTAAC
Organism: Mastomys coucha; assembly: GCF_008632895.1. Lineage (NCBI taxonomy): Eukaryota > Metazoa > Chordata > Mammalia > Rodentia > Muridae > Mastomys > Mastomys coucha. The sequence goes on from NW_022196894.1 coordinate 80,058,337, forward strand.
TTATGTTATTTGTGAGTATTGTGAAGGCTGTTGTTTCCCTAATTTCTTTCTCAGCCAGTTTATCCTTCGTGTAGAGGAAGGCCCCTGATTTGTTTAAGTTAATTTTATATCCAGCTACTTTGCTGTAGTTCTTTATCAGGTTTAGGTGTTCTTTGGTGGAATTTTTAGGGTCTCTTAAGTATAGTATCATATCATCTGTATATAGTGATATTTTAACTTCTTCCTTTCTAATTTGTGTCCCTTTGACCTCCTTTTGTTGTCTAATTGCTCTGCCTAGTACTTTGAGTTATTGAATATGTAGGTAGAGAGTGGGCAACCTTGTCTAGTCCCTGATTTTAGTGGGATTGCTTAAAGTTTCTCTCCATTTAGTTTGATGTTGGCTAATTGTTTACTGTATATTGCTTTTACTATGTTTAGGTATGGGCCTTGAATTCCTGATCTTTTATCATGAAGGGGTGTTGGATTTTTTCAAATGCTTTCTCAGCATCTAATGAGATGATCATATGATTTTTTTCTTTGATCTTGTTTATATTGTGGATTACTTTGATGTATATTGAAACATCTCTGCATCACTTGGATGAAGTCCACTTGATCATAATGGGTGATCATTTTGATGTTTTCTTGGGTTTGATTTGTGAAAATTTCATTGAGTATTTTTGCATCAATATTCATAAGGGAAATTGTTCTGAAGTTCTCTTTCTAAGTTGGGTTCTTGTATGGCTGAGGTATCAGAGTAATTATGGCTTCATAGAACGAATTGAGTAGAGTACCTTTTGTTTCTATTTTGTCGAATAGTTTGAGGAGATTGGTATTAGGTCTTCTTTGAAGGTCTGATAGAACTCTGCACTAAACCCTGGTCTTTATTGGGTTGGGAGACTATTAATGCTTGTTTCTATTTCTTTAGGGGATATGGGACTGTTTAGATAATTTATCTGTTCCTGATTTAACTTTGGTACCTGATATCTGTCTAGAAAATTGTGCATTTCATCCAGATTTTCCAATTTTCTTGATTATAGGCTTTTGTAGTACTATCTGATGATTTTTTGGATTTTCTCGGTTTCTGTTGTTATGTCTCCCTTTTCATTTCTTATTTTGTTAATTAGGAAACTGTCATTGTGCCGTGTAGTTAGCCTGCCAAGGGTATATACATTTTGTCAATTTTCTCAAAGAATCAGCTCCTGGTATGCTGGTTTGGTTGATTCTTTTTTTTTTTTTTCTTTTTTCTTTTTTTCTTTCTTTTTTTTTTGACTGTGTTCTTCTTTGTAACCCTGTCTTTCCTAGAATTCACTCTCATTCTGTAGACCAGGTTGGCCTTGAACTCAGAAATCTGCCAGCCTCTGCCTCCTAAGTGCTGGGATTAAAGGTGTACACTACTACCTGGCCTCCTTGATTCTTTGTAGAGTTCTTTTTGTTTCTACTTGGTTAATTTCAGCTGTGAGTTTGATTATTTCCTACCCTTCTACCCCTCTTGGGTCTATTTGCTTCTTTTTATTCAAGAGCTTTCAAATGTACTGTCAAGCTGCTAGGAGTGTATGCTCTCTCTAGTTTCTTTTTGGAGGGACTCAGAGCTATGGGTTTTCCTCTTAGCACTGCTTTCCTTGTGTCCTTTAAGTTTGGGTATGTTGCGGCTTCATTTTCATTAACCTCTAAAAAGTCTTTAGTTTCTTTATTTCTTCCTTCACCAAGTTATCATTGAATACAGTGTTGTTCAGCTTCCACGTGTATGTGGGCTTTCTATTATTTATGTTATTGAGGAGCAGCTTTAATCCATGGTGATCTGATAGGGTACATAAGATTATTTCAATCTTCTTGTATCTGTTGAGGCCTGTTTTGTGACCAATTATAAGGTCATTTTTGAAGAGGGCACCATAAGGTGCTGAGAAAAAGGTATATCCTTTTGTTTTAGGATAAAATGTTCTATAGATATCTATTAAATACATTTGGTTCATAATTTCTGTTAGTCTCACTATGTCTCTGATTAGTTTCTGTTTCGATGATCTGTCCATTGCTGAGAGCCGGATATTGAAGTCTCCTACTATTATTGTGTGCAGTTCAATGTGTGTTTTGAGCTTTAGTAAAGTTTCTTTTATGAATGTGGGTGCCCTTCCATTAGGAGCATAGATGTTCAGAATAGAGAGTTCTTCCTGGTAGATTTTTTTCCTTTGATGAGTATGAAGTGTCCTTCCTTATCTTTTTTGATATCTTTAGGTTAAAAGTCAATTTTGTAAAATACTAGAATGGCTACTCCAACTTGTTTCTTGGGACCATTTGCTTGGAGATTTGTTTTCCAGACTTTTACTCTGAGGTAGTGTCTGTCTTTGTCATTGAGGTGGGTTTCCTGTATGCAGCAAAATTTTGGCCCCTATTTACTTATCCAGTTTGTTAGTCTATGCCTTTTTATTCGGGAATTGAGTCCATTGATGTTAAAAGATATTAAGGAAAAAAGATTGTTACTTCTTGTTTTTTTGTTTGTTTGTTTGTTTGTTTTTTTAGTGGTGGGATTATGTTTTTTGTTTGTTTGTCTTTTTTTTTTTTGGCTATCTTCTTTTTGGATTGTTAAAAGAAGATTATTTTCTTGCTTTTTCTTGGGTGTAGTTTCCCTCCTTTTATTGAAGTTTTCCATTTGTTATCCATTGAAGTGCTAGATTTTATATAAATTTGTTTTTGTCATGGAATATCTTAGTTTCTCCATCTATGGTTATTTAAAGTTTTACTCAGTATAATAGCCTGGGCATGCATTTGTGTTCGTTTAGGGTCTGTATGATGTCTGCCCAGGATCTTCTGGCTTTCAGTGTCTCTGGTGAGAATTCTGGTGTAATTCGGATAGCTCTGCCTTTATATGTTACTTGACATTTTCCCCTTACTACTTTTAATATTCTTTTATTGTTTTGTGCATTGGGTGTTTTGATTATTATGTGACAGGAGGAATTTCTTTTCTGATCCAATCTATTTTGCATTCTGTAGGCTTGGTATGTTCATGGGTGTCACTTTTTTTAGCTTAGGGAAGTTTTCTTCCATGATTTAGTTAAAGATATTTATTGGCCCTTTAAGTTGGGAATCTTCACTCTCTTCTATACTTATTATCCTTAGGTTTGGTCTTCTTATTGTATCCTAGGTTTTCTGGATGTTTTGAGTTAGGATCTTTTTGCATTTTGCATTTCTTTGACTGTCCTGTCAATGTTTTCTATGATATCTCTGCACCTGAGATTCTCTCTTCTATATCTTATATTCTGTTGGTGATGCTTGCATCTGTGGCTCCTGATCTCTTTCCTAGGTTTTCTATCTCCAGAGTTTTCTCCCATTGTGATGTCTTTATTTTTTCTACTTCTAGTTTTAGATTCTGGATGGTTTTGTTCAATTCCTTCACCTATTTGGTTGTGTTCACCAGTAATTTTCTAAGGGATTTTGTGTTTCCTCTTTAAGGGCTTGTACCCGTTTTTGTGTGTTCTCCTGTGTTTCTGTAAGGGAGTTATTTATGTCCTTCTTAAAATCCTCTATCAGCATCATGAGATGTGATTTTTAAATCCACATCTTGCTTTTCTGGTGTGTTGGGGTATCTAGGACTTGCTGTGCTGGGAGAACTGGGTTTGTAAGTCTCTGTGAGACCCTCAGAGAGTCTTAGCCCAAATGTGCTTCCCCACAAATCACAGCTTGACAACAGATCGCTGCAATAACATGAGGTTTATTGATCCAACTTGCATGGCCAATGCATGTGGGGTTGCTCATCCAAGTAGGAAGACGTAACCCTGAACTCAGAAAGCACACTTCTTTTAGAATTTACAGAGGCAACAGAGCTAGTTGGCTTATTCTGATTGCTGCAGTATCAAACGAAGGATCTCTTCAGGCATTGGTTGGCTTGCTCAAGAGGGCTGCTCTTGGCACATTTGCCCCCTTACCTAAAAGCCTGGAAAGCTCTGGAATGGGTTAAGCTAGAAAGACCAGGAATTTTAGTGAGTGGGGTCATGGTGTTCTTCAGAGTTCAGGACAGGGAGGGGTAGAACATCTAATCTTGTTCTTATAGGTCTTGAAAGGCTGGAGAATCTTAGAATTTAAAATGAGGGCATTTAATAGAAATGTATGATGTATAACCTTTACCTAAAAGGACATGGAGGGCTACTGTAGCCAGCCAGGAATGTAGACTGGCTAGTTCCAGGAACCTGGCTAACTCAGAGCCTCAGGGCTCTGGTTCCTGATACCTGCCCCTCCTGAATGATCCACAATGAGGGCAGAACTAGGAATGAAGTTCTACTGGTTTATGAGACTCTCCACCCTGTCGACCAGTAGATGAAGATTACATTCCTAGAATGAATATGTTTCCCTCCCTAACTGAATACCTTGGGTTGAGTCTCTCTGAATGTTTCCTTGGTAACCCTCTCTCTGCCCCCAGCTTGTGGATGTTCCCTTAAATACCCCACACTTCTTATGTTCGGTGTCAAACTCTGGCCAACATGGTCATGAGATCGACCCCGGGTACCGGTATCCCCAATAAACCTCATGTGATCGCAGCAAGTTCGGTCTCTTGTGAGTCATTGGGTGGTCGCATCATCCCGAGACTTGAGTAAGGTTCTCCCCAGTTCTGAGGGTCTTTCAGTCTTATCAGTTATTTTATGTTCTGGTCAGCTTTTAGTTCATCCCAGCCCTCCTAACCTTTAAAAACTTTGTTTTTCTTATGCAAGCAGGTGTCTTACTATAGGTAACTTTGGCTTATTATTTCTTTCTCAAAAGTCTTATTTTTACCTTTATTTCTACATTGTCAGAACTTTGTTTTTCACTTCATTACTTCAGGTTCTGTTGATGCCAAGTAGTCTTGGTTTCTGTTAGTAAGATCCTTGCATTTGCATTTTGTCATTAGTTATCTTTGCTATTAGATGCTCTTGCTGTCTCTGGCTGTAGCTTGTTCCTTCTGTGGGTCTGTAAACTTGTGTCAGCACTCCTTGGAGACCAGTTCTCTCCAGTTGGAACTTGTGTACAGAGGGCTCTAGAACACCCCAAGCTCTGGGTGCAGATGACTACTGGAAGTATTCTTTCCCAGCTGCTCCACAGTTCTTGCACCCAGTGTGCTCCTTGCCACACAGCTCCAGACAGTTATTGGTGCCACGGACCAGCCAATCTGGGCCTCCCTCAACCCGCAGGAGAAACGGGGGTCCTAGTCAGGTCGACAAGGTGTAGGCAAGGAGATGACAAACAGAGCCAACACGAGGGTGTGTTAGATCTGAATGTATTTGTTCAAGGTGAGAATCAGTCTTAGATACCATACAGCAAACAGGGCAGATGTCAAGAGTCACACAGGCAGGTGGGGGTTACAGCAGGGTCTGGTAGCTAGGTGTGAGGCAGGAGGAAGAGGAGTGGCGCCCTCCCTGTTGAGGTAATTAGGTATTCCTATGCTAATTCTCTAGTTCTAGCTGGAGGCAATGGCCAGAAGATTACAATCTAGAATTTCCTGCTAATTCTCTGGTTCTAGCCAGGGGCAGGCAGTGGGGAGTCCGGACCTAACACTTTTAGCTAAAGTCCTAGAGTGAGGGAAACCCTTCATTACTCTCTAGTATGCAAAACACTGCTAACTATTGTGAACTATCTATTGTCCTAAGGAATGTACTCGACTTCTGTTGCCAGCTCTAGCAAGGGAGATACTTTGAAAGAGATTGTAAGCTTGGTATTAAACTAGGATAATTGGAAACATTGTGTCAGCCAGGAGACAATGCCCAATCTTAACCATTTATGAATCATTTCTTGGGTACCTTTATGCCTAATTATGAGGCCGGGTTGACGTTTGAAAAGACTAATCTGGAACACGTCTGAGTTAGGGGATACCAGCGACTAGTCTGAAATCCAGGAGGCACAGAACTCCTTTTGAAGTCTTATTGCTTGTTATCTTTTATCAGGATTTTATCTCAGATATTTTGGATGTAACTGGAGTAGACGAGTGTGCATAGCAATTGGAAAAAAGTGACTATCTCACATCTGAGCCTGAGAGTGAAAGCACTCCTGAGAAAACAGGTCTCTCCTGGTGGGAGCCATGCACACCAGGATGTGGAACTCCTGTCTCTTGCTATTTATAATACTTTTACTACTCTGGAACACAAATCCAAAATAACTCTTTTTTCTTCTGTAAATTTCTCTGACCATGATTTTTTACTCAAAATCATATAAACTTAAAGAATATAGCTATGCTTTACCTACCTTTGACATAGTAATAAATGTCTTCGACTCTCAGCTTTTGTCACATCATGCCAGTTAAATGAATAGGATGGATAAGGAAGGAATGTGTAAGACCTAATCCTATACACACACACACACACACACACACACACACACACACACACACAGAGAGAGAGAGAGAGAGAGAGAGAGAGACACAGACAGACAGAATTTTCTTTGTTGTCATGGAAAAAGATGTTCTTGAAAGATTTGGAGACTTAGAAATTTGGGAAAAATTATGTTAATGAAAACTAATGTACTAGTAGAAATATAACAAGCCAGAAATATAAAATAGCGAGTTTCAGGAACTCAGAGCCTCAGGGCTCTGGTTCCCGATACCTGCCCTTCCTGGCTGATCCGCAATAAGGGCGGAACTAGGAATGAAGGTCTACTGGTTTATGAGACTCTCCACCCTGTGGACCAATAGATGAAGATTGCATTCCTAGAATGAATATGTTCCCCTCCCTAACTGAATACCTTGGGTTGGGTCCCTCTGAAATTTTCTAGTGTTTTTATATCATGTTTCCTTGGTAACCCTCTTCCCGCCCCCAGCTTGTGGTCTTTCCTTTAAATACTCCTCAGTTCTTGTGTTCAGGCCAGCATGGTCACAAGATCGACCCCGGTACCGGTATCCCCAATAAACCTCATGTGATTGCAGCAAGTTCGGTCTCTTGTGAGTCATTGGGTGGTTGCCACATCCCGAGTCTTGAATAAGGATCTCCCCAGTTCTGGGGGTCTTTCATTTGGGGGCTCGTCCGTGGGATTTATGATCACCGTTGACTCTCTGAAGTCCGCTTGGAGGTGAGTTCTTAATTGTGGTTTGTCTGTCTGTTTGAGTTCTCGTAATGTGTCTGTGAACTGCCTGCCTGTTTTGCAACCTGTGAGTTTGGACCTGGCCACTTCCCGGGAAGGGATAGCAGGGCTTATTTTCAGTCAGCGACTCCCTGCCCTCCGTGAGGGGGAAAGGGGGCTGGTCGACAGATGTGCCAGGACCACTGACTAGTACCCTGGGAGATGTCCCAGTGGAAATTGGGGATCCTCTGGGACGCCCAGGAAGAATCCCAAGGGAGGCCAGGGGAGAAACATTAACCCTGCTCGAGAGGAGCGTGGGTCTGTTCTCCTGGCCATTTAACCTGTTCAATTGGCTCCACTTTTGGTGTGTTACTCTTTGTCTGATTTTTTGTGCTGTATTTGTGATTTTTGTCGCCTGCGTGACTGCTATGGGACGGATGGTAACTCTGACGTTGGCTCACTGGACAGAGGTTAGGGACATGTCAGTTCAGGTGAAATAAGGACCTCGGTAAATTTCCAGCTGTCTGTTTTTCTGAAGAAAGGTTGGCATTCATGATTGAGATGAGTCTTTTGTGTGTATTTTGTGACCAGTTTATCTCGGCAGCTGTGGCAGGCACGGGCTGAGTGACTCTGTGATTTGGCTTTGATTACCTGTGTACCTGATGTTTGTTACTGGGCCCAGTTGTCTTTCTCGGTGTCATGGACCTGAAAAGGTAGATGTCTGTGTGGTGGCTGATTTTGTGTGTGTGTGTTTGGACCTTGGACTGACGACTTACACCCCCCCACCCCTTGACTGATGGACTGTGTTGGAGCTGGAGCCGCTGCTGCTGGGTCTTTGGGCTGTTCTTGGGGGAACCGGGAACAAAAAATGGTGTAGGCAGGAATCCCGTGGTCCAGGGTTTCCCGAGAGGGCAGTCAGAAACATGGAAGCGGCCCCATAGTTGCCAAAGCATTAGAGGCAGGGGCCTGGACCCAGGTGCTGCAGTTCCAGTTCTTTCTGGGCCAGATCCAGATCCCTGGCCTTTTCCACAACCAGGCTGGCCCCCTGGATGGTGACCCCAGCCTCAACCCCAGATACACAGGCTCTAATAGGAGCTGAGGCAGAAAGGTTATGCCTGTGGGGCTGGCTCTGGGGAAGGTCCAACAGCCAACCTGCTGCACCAAGCCATGCAGGCTGCTGGAGACGAATTTGAGACCCGCTTCTGCCGTACCATCTCTGATCTGCTGCTCAGCTACGTGACCCCAGGCTCAGCCCAGCAACACTTCATCCAGGTATCCCACAAACTTTTCCAAGGGGGCCCCAACTGGGGCCGTCTTGTGACATTTTTTGTCTTTGGGGCTGTCTTACGTGCTGAGAGTGTTAACAAAGCAATGGAGCCATTGGTGGGACAAGTACAGGATTAAATGGTGGTCTACCTAGAGACAGGCCTGGCTAACTGGGTCTACAGCAGTGGGGACTGGATGAAATCCACAGCTCTATACTGGGACGGGGCCCTGGAAGAGACATGTATGCTGGAGGGACAGCTGCTGCTTTGAAGCCCAAGGCAAGTGCCTAGGCTCCACTTACATGGGCTCCCCAGGGGCCAAGGTCAGGCGTGGCCAGAGAGCAGGGCACAGTAGTCAGGGACCCCTGAACAGCCAAGTAGGTTTTTACAAAATAGATTAATTGAGTTAAAATATGGTCTTTATCATCTGGTTTAAAAACTATTGAATTGGTACCTTGTAAACTGTGGTGATTGAATATTACATCCTTGAGAGTTATGCTTTGCTTACCATGTGGTGGGCGCTGTTTAGATAAACGATTATTGTTCTGTGTTTCATGATTGAAGAAAAAATGGTTAAAACTTTGGCTTAGCTTAACTTATTTCAAAGACAGTCTTAATTTGTACAGCAGAGACTGATAAGCCATTGTGCTGCGGCCAGAAGTTAGGCACAGTTGGAAAAGAGCTGATAGAGGCTGACTGAGTGTCTGCATGAGCCACTCTTAAAGGGGACAACAGCTTTTTGCATGTAATATTGGTAACAGAAAATTAGCTTAAAATCAGTAACTCAGGGTTGGAGCCATGTTAAGCAACAACACGTGGCATGAGCTGACCCAGGAATATTTTATGTAATTCTTACCCCTTATAAATTTAATGAGGCCAAGGGTGAGGCCTGGACCAGAGATAAGACTTAAAGCGATGTCTTTTTGATGTACTCAAAATTGTACTGTCATACATTCATATGTAAAAATTGGCAGTTAAGCTTTGTAATGTGATAGTAATGCTTTGATTTTGCTTTTAAAGAAAATAGAATGTTTAAAACTGGGTTTTGTTTAAATTATGGTTCTACCTTAACATTACAAGAATTTTAAAAGATGTAGAGTCTAGTAGAGACAAGTGATGAACAGTCTGGAGACAAAGAGTTAGTTTGCCTTGGAAATAAAAAGTAAATAGAAAAATAATCCAAATTCTATAGAAGCCTGGCAATAGTGCTAAACTGCTAGCACCTTTGCCCCTAGGGTAAACAAGCTTAAAAAGAAACCTGAAACAGCTGTGGCTGTTGTTGGGAGAAGGCTTTTTTACACCTATGATTGTCTGTCTCACTGAGCCAGTGGGAGATGCCTTCCCTGCTGGTCCCTGGTCAAATGCACCAGTCCAATGGTACACTCATAGCATTTAGCAAAATAAGGAATTTTATCTTGTCATTTATATCAGAAATAGAGACAGGTTTTTTTCTTATTTAGAGATTTTGAGGCACTGGGAACCCAAATACCACCCAGCTAGATTTCTTTGTATTGATTATTAAGGGTTTTATTTTTGTGTTTTTGTGAAAAGATCCTTGAAGCATTTACTGAATTTGTTTTGAGATTCATATGTTGCAGAAATGTATACTCTTGGTAAATCCCTTCACCAGACCTGCTAAACTTGCCTGCTTGAACTCCTGGTGTCCTGAACTTCAGCCTGATCCAGTTAAGACACAGAAGACTAATTCTGTTTTTCCTTCTCCACCCCTCTTTTATATCTACACTCTCGTTCAGCTTGAAGAAGTTATGATGAGTCATCTACCCGGTTCCCTGGGCTTTGGGGCTAGAGAAAATTGTTGATAAGTTGTGTTTCTAGGAAATGTAAAATGGTTATGTTTGAAATAGGGAAGAAATAGCCAGATTTAATTGTATAGCTATAGGAAGCCTTATAATTTGTTACTGAGTTAAATTCATATGTTCCTATTTGGTACAAAATCAATGTTATCTTTTGTAAAATGACCTTCTGATAATATTTACCCTGTACTGAAAGTGATTTAATTGGTGTAAAGATAATTTAAACTGGAAACATTGTGTGACTAGAATTTAGTCAGGTATTTGAGTATTTCTTCAGATACACTGCTTATTCTCAGAAAGTTTGCTTTGGTGTTTATATTATTAATTTTGAGTTTTGTATCCTATATTTGCAGTAGTGATTGGTAAAATTTGAGGCTTGTGTTATAAACCATTTCCATCTTAAACTAGTATGCAAGAAATAAGTAAGAGCTTTTACGTTGAGAATTTGTTGTTAAAATTGGGTGTACAATGGTATTCTTATTGACTATGAGGTGTAGCTAATACAGTTCTGTTGTACATACTTCAAGACCAAAAGGTGAAGTTTTCTATATTCCCTTAAGAAATTTCTGGTTTCAGTATTTCCCTAGTAAACAGGGCTTAGAACCAGTTCCTTTTTACTGCTATTATAGACAGATCTGAGATGTTTAGACCTGTGAGTTTAGGGCCAAATTAACAAATTCATGGCTCTGAGTTTATTATTAGGATGATTTCAAGAAAAAGAGCCGAGAGTAGTTCATAGACAATAGTCTAGATTACTTTACATATATAATTGGTTTTCAAAAACATCAGAAATCCACAGAATATGGCATTTGATATTATTTATTCATCTGGCTAGAGACCTGTCTGCGACTGACAGTATCCCTTTGTCAGACTCAAAGAAGAAACTGAGCATCATTTGAGCTGCTCCAGCTGTGGCAAGACAGCCACTGGGCAAAAGTTGCCTCTTCATCTGCAGACAATACTGTCCAAAAAAGGATACACAGGCCTAGAACAGCATATATCTGCCGAGACAGATTGCTGGTCCTTAATGTACCTGTTCTCAGACATTCACTGGCCAGAAGGCTGAAGATTGATGTTCCAGCGTTTTGAAGGGCTGTCCAGGTGTCCAGCAGTCTCTTATTAATTGGCAATATTTCTGGAAGCTGTGTTATGTTTCCCCGTATATTCTATTATTCAGTCATTCCTGGATTTCTGGTGGAGTTGAAAGACTACGAAAGTTAGAAGAGATGCAGGATAAGTAGTTAAGAAAACTAGTGCAGGTGGCTGAGAAAGTGTTTTAAATGGAGAAAGAAAAAGGAAAGTTGCAAAAGGACTGTGAAAGGGCATAGTGAAGAGATCTAGTGTGAGAGTCAGAAAGAATAAGAGACTAGAGAGCTGGAGATAAAGACAGGAACGAAGAGAAGCTAAGAAGCCTGAGAGTCAGTAAGGTAGGTTGTGCCTGGCAATAAAAGAGAGTTAAAGAGTTCCCCTGGCAGTTATGTTGGAACTGTGCTTAGGGACTGCAGGGGCAGCTACAGGAACATCTGCTATGGTAGTGCAGCATAAGGCTTATAGTTAAGAGCTGCCATTGATTTAAATATAGGAGAATGTTGCTTTTATGTAAACCATTCAGGAGTCATTAGAGATTCCATAAGTAAGCTCAGAGAAAGACTAAATAACTATAGGTCCATGCGTGCTAAATAAATTAGTTGTTATTATCAGGAAAAGAATAAGTGCTGTTCAGATTCTAATGTTAGGCTAACAATATTATACTTTGCTAGGCCAGGAAAATCTAAAATATAATGATACTGATATTTAGTTCTATGATTAGAACTATCTACTAGAAGAAGTAGGGAATGAAAGATTGGGGGACTTAGAAACTTGGGAAAAAGCATGTTAACGAAAAGTAATGTACTAGTAGAAATATAACAAGCCAGAAATATAAAATAGCCAGTTCCAGGAACTCAGAGCCTCAGGGCTCTGGTTCCTGATACCTGCCCCTCCTGGCTGATCTGCAATGAGGGCGGAAATAGGAATGAAGATCTACTGGTTTATGAGACTCTCCACCCTGTCGACCAATAGATGAAGATTACATTCTTAGAATGAATATGCTCCCCTCCCTAACTGAATACCTTGGGTTGGGTCCCTCTGAAATTTTCTACTCTTTTTATGTCATGTTTCCTTGGTAACCCTCTTCCCGCCCCCAGCTTGTGGTCTTTCCCTTAAATACTCTTCACTTCTTGTGTTCGGGGTCAAACTCTGGCCAGCATGGTCATGAGATCGACCCCAGGGTTGAACTCCTCTGGCCGACAAGGTCAGGAGATCGATCCCGGGCACCGGCATCCCCAATAAACCTCATGTGATTGCAGCAAGTTCGGTCTCTCGTGAGTCATTGGGTGGTCTCATCTTCCCGAGACTTGAGTAAGAATCTCCCCAGTTCTGGGGTCTTTCATTCTCACTCACATGTTTACACAGGCAGAACTAATTGAACAAAGTAGTTATTAAGAAAATAAAAAAGTTGCAGGATAATAAAAACAATAAAAAAAAAATAAACAAAAAACCCAAGTTGGTAGAAAGATGCGGTGGTGATTCTGAAGGTAGTTCCATGTGGCACTCGTTGGATGGTTACGATTAAAATGCCTTGTATCAAAGCACAGAATTTTCAAGGAACTAAAAAGCTGATTAAAAAATAAGACATGAAATTGGAAGGCAAATATATTGTGATGCAGGGGCAGAAGGTGGTTAGAGGGAATGTATGGAATATATGTAATTAAAATGAATTGTGTATATCTATGAAATTTCAAACAATAAATCACACACACACACACACACACATACACACACACAAATACACACTCTATAAGCTTTTTTTAAAAAAATTGTTTCCAGAGGAAAAACCACCTTATTTAATGTTTAGGACACAGTAGGTAATTTTCTGATTAACACTCCATTATAAAATGATGTTTATAATGCCCACATTATTAATCTTTACTAATTCATTCATGCCTGAAATGTAGCATATAAATACACTTTCTGGTATAATTAATGACTAACAAGATGCAGAAAAAGCATTTTACTAATGAATACAATTTATAAATATCATTCTGTATCAATAAGATTTTAAATTTTATAAATGAGAATTTTTATTATATATTTCTTTAAAGTTTACGACATTGTGTAAAGTTTATTTTACTATATTATTATCATCTCTCTATAGGCATTTATTTGACATAGACTATTACATACTTTCTCAGCTTTATGTCAATTAGGCAGCTTACAACAATTACTCAAATTGACATTTAATATATTAACGCTTTCTTTAAAGAAAAAATGTAGTAGTAGTGTATTTCACCATTAGGAAGCTCACCTCACTTGCTTTACTATTTTGATGTACATATTTCCTTTTCACATGAAGGGCATATTTCCAAGATTTGTTTTTATCACCTTTTAAAGCAAATAACTGTGTTAGTGGCCTCCTGTTATGGGGAAGGAATAGAAGTGTATAAACAAGTGCCATGTTGATATGAAAGATATGATATGAAAGAAAATGTGAAATAGGTCATTCAGACAGAGAAACATGACATCATGCTTAAAAATACATGGAATTACCTTAGACTACATTATGCATTTTTATTATAGAAGGAATTTTATAAAGGAGAAAATGTTAGAAAGGAATTCATCATAGTTTACATTGGTATATTAGCAAGCATTTAGAACACTTTTAAATCACTTCACTTAAAAAACTGAAACATAGTAGAAATTTCTCCTTCATGAGATCCAATTGTAAGGCATTTTCTCAATTAGTGAGCAAGGGAGGAGGGCCCCTTATAGGTGGTGCCATCCCTGGGCTGGTAGTCTTGGGCTCTATAAGAAAGCAAGCTGAGAAAGCCAGGGGGAAGCAAGCCATTAAGGAACATTCCTCCATGTCCTCTGTATTAGCTCCTGCTTGTTGACCTGCTCTAGTTCCAGACCTGACTTCCTTTGGTGATGAACAGGAGTGTGGAAGTGTAAGCTGAATAAATCCTTTCCTCCCCAATTTGCTTCTTGGTCATGATGTTTGTGCAGGAATGGAAACCTTGACTAAGATAAATTGGTACCAGCATAGTGTGGTATTCCTGTGACAACCTGACCATGTTTTGGGGAGGACTGTGGCAGGACTTTGGAACTTTGAGCTAGAAAAGCCATTGGTTCAGAACTCTGTGGGATGTTCTGTAGGATCTTGGAAGATCATGCTGAGAACAGTGGAGAAGATAGAGACCTGGCTTGTGAAATTTCAGAGGGAAGATTAAAAACTCTTATCAGGGCCATGGTGTTTTGATTGTGAAGATTCTGTAGTTTTGGTTAGTTGAGGTTGAAGAATCAGCTGTAATTAGCAAGACACCAGAACTACTAAAGCAAAACCTTGTATTACTGGGACTATTGACACTGATTAGCTTGAGTTAACAAATTAGCAGTGATTAAGATGAGACCAGCATCACTGTGGTGACATCTTCTGGGAAGTGTTTTCTGAGAGCACAGAGGCTGTGTTCCAGAGATAGCCAAAGTTGTACCTTGTGCTGTAGCAGGACTTGGTAATGTGTAAGCATCACACAGGTGGTACTGGTTTTGAAAGCATGAAGGGGTTATGAAGAGCAGCTGAGGCTCAGCACAGTGAGAGACCATGGAAGGCCATTGGTGAAGGTGCAGCCTCAGTTGCAATTGATGGCCCAGGACTGAAGGTGTCATGCAAAGGAGTTGAGACTTGGCACCATGAAGAGAACCTATGAAAGGCTATTGGTGAAACCTAGTTAACAGCAGAAGACAGTGTTTTGGAGATGCCAGTACCATGAGATTACCACCAAGAACATCAGCAGCAGCAGAGTACAGGTATCTGGAGCTTAGAAGACAAGGTGTGTACAAAGGGCAGAGCTGGAGAAGTGACCCAAGCCCTTGGATGAATGCAGAAGATCATGAGTGGATCCCAAATATTGTACTGTTGGAGTTTGATTTTTGCTTTTGATTGTGACTGTGCCCTGATATTTTTTTCCTCTTGAAGGAACAAAGAATTTTAGTGGAGCCTATAGTTAAGAGATTTTTTTATTAGATATTTTCTTTCTTTACATGTCATATGATATCTTCTTTCCCAGTTTCTCCTCCAGAAAAAGGAAAATAAAATAAAATAAAATAAAAGTAAACAAAACCAAAAATTAAAACAAACAAACAAACAAAAACACTGTTCTCTTCCCCCTGTCCCTGCTCACCAACACATACTCTCCTGCTTCCTGGCCCTGGCATTCCCCTACACTGGGGCATAGAACCTTAATAGGGTCAAGGGCCTCTCCTCCCATTGATGACCAACTTGGCCATCCTCTGCTATACATATGCTGCTGGAGCCATAAGTCCCACCATGTGTAGTCTTTGGTTGATGGTTTAGTCCCTGGGAGCTCTGAGCTTACTAGTTAGTTCATATTGTTGTTCTTCCTAAGAAGCTCCTTCACTGGGGACCCTGTGCTCAGTCCAATGGAAGGCTGTGAGCCTCTACTTCTGTATTAGTCAGGTACTGTCAGAGCCTCTCAGGACACAGCTATATCAAGCTCCTGTCAGACAGCACTTGCCAGTATCCATAAGATATGTCTGGATTTGATGATTGAGTATGGGAAGGATTCCTAGGTTGAGTAGTCTCTGGATTGTTCATCCTTCAGTCTCTGCTCCATAGTTCGTCTCTACAACTCCTTCCTTGGGTATTTTGTTCCCCCTTTTAAGAAGGAATGAACTATCCACACTTTCGTTTTTCTTCTTGAGTTTCTTGTGGTTTGTGAATTGTACTTTGTGTATTCTGATCTTCTGGGCTAATATCAGAGAGTGTATATTGCCAGCTGGTACAACCACTCTGGAAATCAGTTTGGCGGTTTCTCTGGAAATTGAACATAGTACTACCAGAGGACCCAGCTATAGCACTTCTAGGCATATATCCGGAAGATGCTCTAACATGTAATAAGGATATATGCTCCACTATGTTCATAGCAGTCTTATTTATAATAGCCAGAAACTGGAAATGACCCAGATGTCCCTCAACTTAGGAATGGATACAGAAAATGTGGTATATCTACACAATGGGGTACTACTCAGCTATTAAAAACAATGAATTTATGAAATTCTTAGGGAAATGGATGGATCTGGAGAATATTATCCTTAGTGAGTTAAGAGACTTTTAATTGTAAAATGACTTTGAATTTTAAAAGAGATTGTGTATTTTAAAGGGATTGAAATTTTAAGAATTTGCAAAGACTGGGAATTTTTAAAGTTATTTAGATCTTGGGGATGAACAAGAAAGTAAGAGTTGAGGCTGAATAGTGATGTGTTTGTGTGTCAAATTGACAAGGGGTCAATTTTATAGGCTGGCATTTTGCCAACTTGACACAAGCTGGAGTTATCACAGAGAAAGAAGTTTCAGTTGAAGAAATGCTTCCATGAGATCCAACTGTAAGGCATTTTCTCAAATGACCAAGGGGGGAGGGCCCCTTGTGGGTGGAGCCATCCCTGGGATGGTAGTCTTGGGTGTCGGCCACCTTTCCATCCAGCAGAAATAAGGAGGCAACAATGAGCTCTTCTCCAAGCAGGTTTTATTCAGGAACCTTCATTTTTACTTCTTCTCTAGCTAGCTTCTTTTATATTCTTCTATATCTTCTTCTTACATCTTACTAGTTACATCTTTCTACTTTCTTCTTACTTACTCCTATTTCCTACTTACTCATATTCCCTACATCTTACTACATACATCTTACTTCTATTCTTATTCTTACATCTTACTTCTATCTTTACATCTTACTTACTCCTATTCTTACATACATCTTACTTCTATTTCTACATCTTACTTCTATTCCTACATACTTACTCCTATTTATCATACTAACTCACTATTCTTTCTCTACATACTTACTATCTATATCCAGCCCCCAGCCCTTGTAGGTTAAATACTTTCCCTGGTCCCAATCAGCATAAGCTACGTGGCAAAGCATAATAGACTGTGGGAAAATCATGCCAGCTTGCATCACAAACTAGAGGCACACAGCTTTTCCAACTAAGGCTTGTTTATCTCAATGCTCTCTGCTCTGACCGGAGACCAGGTGTTCAATATATATATATAGGGTGGCAGCTGTGGCTCCCCACATTGGGTTCTATAAGAAAGCAGGCTGAGCAAGCCAGGGGGAAGCAAGCCGGTAAGGAACATCCCTCCATGGCCTCTGCATCAGCTCCTGCTTCCTGACCTGCTTGACTTTCTTTGGTGATGAACAACAGTGTCATAGTGTAAGTTGAATAAACCCTTTCCTCTCCATCTTGCTTCTTGGTCATGATATTGGTGCAGGAATAGAAACCTTGACAAAGACACTAAGCAAATGAAAGAACCAGTGTTTGGATATCTGAATGATATAAACAGTGCTACACATAATGCTGTATGCCTTAATTTCAGGAAAAACAAGACAGGTATATTCTTAGCTCTTGTCAGTCATCCAGGATATATGAATCAATGAGCTTCAGTTTAGCACAGACCACATCTCAAAACATGGGTTGAACTTCATATTCTTATTTCTACAGTGAATATATATACCACAACCCTCAAATAAGATTTCACAGAGGAGGAGGGACAGGGACTTATTTATGGCCTTTCTTGGGCTTGCAGAAACTTATTTCTCAAATGTGTCTTTCCATAAGGCTCCTAATGTAGATTATTCACATCCAATTTCCTCTGTAAAGATTGGAAGCTCTTTCAGTTAAATGTACTTTCTTATGTCAAAACTTTTCTCTAAATATTTTGATATCATATAGTATTAAAATTGTTAGGGTTTTTGTAAGGTCATATAAAGGTTATTTGATCAACATCATCATTGAGGTTGCCTAACATTGCACAAATTTCTGTTATCTAACCAAAGATTATATTACTTATTGCTTCTTAACTATAAGGTAGAAACATACTCAATAGGCCTAAGTAAACAGCATTCATGGAGGAATATAGAGTAGATCCATATGAAAACTTACCTGATTTGATCATTTAAGGTTGTATAATACTTTCTGATATTAATGATCATATCTTTTATTTTGTATCATTATTATTTCCTTTGGCTCTGATCCTCAAAAGGTTTATAGTGCATCACAATATTCAACTTTTCCCCCCACAAAATCTCAATTGATAGACATGTTGCCATGCCCATTCATCTACTCCAGTAAAGTCTGCTGTATCAGGGTTGAAAGCCTGATGATGGACAAGAGCTGTTATGACTTCAAAGGGAGTTTGTGCCTCCTGGGTATTCAGTCAGTCATTGGCATCTCCTAACTCAGACGTGTTCCAGATTAGTCTCTCTAATCGTCAATATGCCTTCTTATTCAGGCATAAAGGTACCCTAAGAAATGATTCATAAATGGCTAAAACTTAAGATTGGGCATTGTTCCCTGGCCAGCACAGCATTCCAATATATTCCAATGTATTTCTAAGCTGTCATTAGCTTGAAATTTCTCAAAAGGAAGCTGCCTTATGAGACAGGGTGTCCTCAGAGTTAGTAACAGAGGTCGGACACTATTGCTTACTGTAAACATAGTTAGAATTCTCAGGGCAGTCCCACAGTAGACAGAACTATTTTTCATACCAGAGTGTAATTGAAGGGCTTCCCTCACTTAAGGGCATTTTCAGGAACTGCTAGATGAGGACGTCCTGGTGCTTGCCTCCAGCAGACCCAGAGAATTATCTTGGGATTGCCAAAATAGCCCCAGCAGAGAGGGCACCACTGCTCTTCCTGATTCACACCTGGATGCCTGATGTTACCGACCTTGATGTTACTGTCATTTGCCTACATGACTTATGTCTTGCTGTCTGATCTTACTGACCTTGATGTGGCCTTCACCTGCCTACATGACTTTTGTCATTTGCCCTGTTTTCTGTATACTATATAAGCCTGGATATCACTTTGTGCGGCGGACTTAGACTTAGACTTAGACATTCAGATTTGAGACAGAGCATTAGAGCTTCGAGCCTCATGCAGTCTGCAATCACCCAGGGCCCAGGGCTATTGGGCCCTGGTAGGTGGGTCGTAGCACCTGTCCAGAAGAGGTGGCTGTTTAGACCCAGTATGTTTCAGGTGGCCTCAGATGTACCTCAACTGCTGAGCTGCCAGATTTTTCATTTCTCTTTTGTAATGACTGTAAAAGCCTGATGCCATTTTAAAGAAATACACTCAGACTCAGCACTTCCTTGTGTTGACTCTGTTTGTCACTTGCTGAATTTTTTGACCACCTGACCAGAACCCTCATACTGTGGAGCAAGAGATCCCCACAATGAATCCAGTCCGTGGCAACTTGTACATAGAAGTGTGCCAACAGTATATTGTTCCTTTTACATAATTTTCATAACAGAACAACTAAGACACCTGCAGGTGAAGCTGTTCTGATCATGCTTATTTAGTTTGCAGAGTTAACAACATGTTTTTGAAAGATGGCCTAGCTAAACATGTGTGTTATCAACTAATTATCATGAACAAAACTGATCATTCAGCTTGTAATTTACACGAGTAATAAAGGTCTGAAACTAATTCTCAATGCTTCACTTATTTGATGATTTTATGTCTAGCTCCCACCACAGAAATAAAAAAAAAAACCTAAAGCTAAGAATTGTCAAATATATATAATCAACTCCAGTACATTATTAAGTTGCACTGAAGTCAAGGGATGAAAATAATAGGACAATCAGTTTTATTTTCATAGTAATAATCTGGCCTTTGATGTTATTTCTATGTGTACATAGTTATGACTCCATGACAGGTAAAGATGACAATGAAGAGCAGAAGGGACATAATTTTGCATGTTATATAGCACTGGGTAGTGTTTAGGTGATAAACATTGCTAAGGGAAAAATAAACAGGTGTTTTTGCAATGAGATTAAATTAATCAACCTAGTTACAGATAATTTGTCTTTATGCAACCTTCAATAATTTAAATATATCCTAAAACAAAGAACACATACAAGGCTACTGGAAAACTATCTGTAGAATGATCTTTCAGCTCAAAATCACTTTATTATTAGTGAAAAAATGTTGATACCAGTCTCTGTGTTGTATCAACCACAGACGCAAATTTGCAAACAGAGTGTTAGAAACAAACCAGCTCTTCCAGCTGCAAATGTAGAGGATGACTGTCCTCAATACTGGTTCCATTCTCTCTTGTGATATTAGGAAAAATATGAAAATAATGTCGTAGTCACTGTTCTATTACTGTGGAGACACACCTTGACTAAGCCAACTTTCATAAGAGCAATCATTTAATTGAGACCTTGCTTATGGTTTTAGGTTAGTCTATGATCACCATGGTGGGAAGAAGACAGACATGGCACTAGAGCAGTAGCTGTGAGCTTCCTAATCCACAGACAACAGCAATGAGACAGCAAATGAGAGGGACAGGGAGAGAGAGAAAGAGAGAGAGAGATTACATCTGGCATCAAATGTTGAAAAATCTAAGCCCCGTCCTAGTAACA
Source organism: Mastomys coucha (assembly GCF_008632895.1). Taxonomy (NCBI): domain Eukaryota; kingdom Metazoa; phylum Chordata; class Mammalia; order Rodentia; family Muridae; genus Mastomys; species Mastomys coucha. The sequence continues at coordinate 80,078,883 of NW_022196894.1, forward strand.
TACCTTCTCTAGCTAGACAAAACCTTTAAATCTTTCCCAAACAGTTCTCTGTGGTGACTAAACATTAAGATATATGGATGTATGGGATTCATTGTCATTCAAATGACTACTAGTAAGTATGGGTACAGTTTTGAGTTACAGTATTCCATACTAAGCATCAAAATATTGAGAAGTGATTTGGAAATTCTAAATCTGAAAATTCATCATTTATCCTTTGATAACATGTGAGAACATTTTCATTCATGTTCCTTATATTTTATTAATAGAATTCAATAAATTTTGATGGAGACTTGGAAACAGATTTTAAAAATAATTTAACTCATTCTTTCTTTTTCTGTTGTTTTATACCCTCACTAACTGGGCTTCCAGGCTCCAGAAAAACATAGCTTAGTATCCACTCACATACAACACCGAAGGAGACAGGATGGGGAGGAATATACTCCAGTTTTCTAAGAGGATTCATGATTCAGTCTTTCTATATCATTCTATAGGACCACTTCAAATAAAATGTTTTACTTTAAACCTTTCGTAAATATCATTATGGATAATTGGCTATCTTAAGTTATCAAGTTTTTCTTCAACAAACCTACATTGGCAACATAGTTGCAATGAAGCAAATGAAACCATACCTTAATTTAATATTAACACAATGATATTGCTTTTAAATTTTACATATGACATCAATATAGGAATCAACTATTCCTAATGCTCAAATTACTTTCATTAATGTAAAACTAATTTGGAATCAAAATGAAGTCAAATTAACTTGTAGCATGGTCAATGCCAATTTCTACTTATAACCTTAATCACTAAGTCAGAACACGTACCCATTTCCTAGAACTTCTATAACAAATTGTACTGAACAATTCATATGCAAAATGCTTATTATCTTGTATCTACATAGTCTGTAAGCACTACTTTCAATTGAGATGTCAACAGTATGTGTACTTTTTGAGTGCATAAAAAGTCTTTAAATCTTATCATATCAGTCTTGGCTGATGTCCATCATTGCATTCCCTATCTTTCAATACAGCACTCTAATTTCAAGCTGTCTTCAAACAGAGACTTTAGGTATCTTAAACTCCTGATTTCCTTCACTCTAGTAGTACCAGAATGTAATGTATTATTGGAGGAACTCACTACACTTGGATTATGTTACAGGAGCTCAATCCATCAAGCATGCATTCATAGGTTCCAACTTCAGGAGTTTAATTTGCCCTTTATGGGAGAAACAGCATATCATTTTACTGCCTTTTTTGATTGCATCTATGTATTATTTATTTAATAAATTCAACTATAGTTTCTGTTAAATCAAATCAAATCAAACCTCATTAAATGAATACAAAGAAATAACTACATTACACATTACAAACATTTTCAAGGGACTGAATAAAAACCTGAATAGCTAAAAATATGTAACAATGGTCTAAAGTGAATTTCACTTTTTCCATCTTATTTATTTCTATATAGAGCCTGTATGGAAAACAGTACACTCTGTTTATTGTTTCTTAGAAAGATAGTATTGTAAAAGTTCTCTACTATCTACAGGGGAAGAATGCATATCTTATTCAGAGAGCTACGTGATGTCTGCTGAAATCAGACAGTTAGGAAGATATAGTACAAACATGGTGTGGTAGAATAAGGGTTCTCAATGGCCATTGCCCCTTTGGGGTTCTAAGGACCCTTTCAAAGGAGCTGCCTAAAAACATCATAAAACACACCGTGTTTCTTAACAGTAGCAAAATTATAGCCATAGAACAGCAACAAAAATAATTTTATGGTTGGGAGTCACCACAACATAAGGAAGTATATTAAAGAGTCACATCATTAAGAAGTTAGAAAACCACTGCAATAGAATATTTCCACATATATTGATGTCATTGAAAAAATACAAGAGATAATATTTGATTTTTCATTTCATATTTCCTATTTGAATTACAAAAGTAAAAATTAAATATTTATGGAATTTCAACAACTTATGAAGATTTTTCCTTGGTCCTTTTTTCCTCAAATATCATGCCCCCTTAATATTGTTACAATAATATAGTAAACATTACTTAGATGATTTTAGGATATTGTTTTAGGTTGTCCATTCCAAAGCCGTGGTTTCACTCTGAAATATTACTTTGAAGAGGAATTTACATCTGAGATTTGATGTAAGAGAAACAATATGTCAGCTTGGTCTTAAATTAGGCCTCCATAGTCATTACATGCAAGGGGACAGCTGATGAGATGAATTTGAAACATTGCAAATAAATATTGAGTTAGGAATACTATGAATACCATTGCTTTGTATTTATTTCACTGTTTTAAATTTTAATTTCTCTAGGAAAAATTGTTTGTAGAATATTTTCAATAAGGAACTTGAGGAGGGTATTTACATAAGATAATTAAAACCTTACCTAGATGTAAATTCACTAGACTGAAAAGAAAAAAAGATGTTCAGATTGCCATTTCAGCATGAAAATGACAAAACATCAGTTAACATAATCTAAAAATGGGCCTTAGAGAGTAGCAAGAAAGGATAATAATTATCAACCTGAGCACATCAAAGGCCTGAGTCTTGAGATAGCCCTTTGTTATTATAATCAATAGTAACTCAGAATTAGTCCAATGGTTGACTTATAAAAAACAGAACTCCTCGGAAAATTCAAGAGAAAATAAATGATAATGTGTGAAAAAAACAATGATAATGTTTGAATTTCTATAAGTAAAGTTTATTTTTAGAAACTCATTATTTCTAATGATATCAAGTTAAATTGAGCAAAAATGTCATGGTGACTATTAATTTCTTAATCTGTAATGTATGTTTGTGAAATAATGAACCATATTTTCCCACTGTGTAAATACATCACAAGGACTGAGCAACACAGTTAGCTGTTGGTACAAAATCGTTCAGGTCACTTGGAAACCACTTAGGAAATTAGCTAACATTAAGGTAAATAATACTCTTGTGTTTAATGTCAAGGTCAAAATAGCTTTTGAAAGCTGTTAGCTCCTGAGAGGGCTTGTTCAAATATAATCATGTTAGTTACACTGCAGTTGACTAGATATTTTTATGTATTTTCCTGTTTCCTGTACTGTGGAAAATTATGGAATATTTCTGTTGTATATGAAGAGATTTTAATGAATATATATTTTTTAATTATAAAAATAATTTATTTCTGCTTTCTAAACAATAAATATATTTAATCAATCACAACATGCAAGGATGTTCCAGGAAGACAAATAGAGACACAATTTCCAGGCCTTGGCCATATGTAGCAGCAGATGAAACTAAAAATTATTCAGACTGAATTATTCCTAGTTATACCATCTTAACCCAGCAGATCAAAATGATTTCACAAGTTTTAAAAATAAAATATAATACTGGAACCACATTATCTCATATTCCATAGTGTATTTGATAACATTAACTAATGCATATTAAAAGAATTAAAAATAAAGATCTTAGGGTGGCAAGATGGCACATAGGGCAGAGAAACTTGCTTCCTTGTGGGGAGTGGTGAAGCTGGAGAGGCATTCGCCAAGGCAAGATGGTGCCTACTTCCGCTGTCAACTCCTAGTAAACAACTGTTTGCGCATGTGCATAGAGTGAAAAGTCACGGCCCATTCTGGGGCGTTATGTAGGGTAATGAGTGAACAGCCAATCATGGACAGACACGCCGTGCTGTGGGCAGACACGCCGCATTGTGGTGTATATAAGCAGTGCGGATTATTGGCTCGACCCTTTTTTCCCTATGGATGGAGACAATAAACTTTGCTGCAGAAGGAACCTAGTGTCCACGTGTCTTCTTGCTGGCTAGACGACTGCGCGGGCTACAGCTGGTGCTGAAACCCGGGACGCCGGGAGAACCTTACAACAACTGGTA
>NW_022196894.1:80082889-80084463 GCF_008632895.1 Mastomys coucha
TTTAATTCCTCCGACCCTTTCTCAGGGTTAGAAAGCGCAGCCAAAGCCACGGTAATCATGCTAATGGCACTTGTTATACATTCTTGCCTAGAGGATGAGAAATTCCCCGCCTCTGTGGCGTCGGGGGCACTTGAGGTGTTACAAGATAGCATGTCAGAAACAGAGGGGAGAGTAAAAGCTAGCCAGAATAAAAGGGAGAGAAAAGATGAGAGAATGGAGGCTAGCCAGGAGAAAAGGGAGAGAAAGAGAAAAAAGGATATACCCAAGAATACAGGCCCTTCCGCTTGACCTGAGGAAGCGAGAGATAAGGGAAAGGACACCCTGGGAGAGAAAAGTAGAGAAAGAGATGGAGCTTTGAGACAGAAGCTCTTCGAGCCTGAGAGCTCTGAGGAATTGAGCCCCTCCGAAGAGGAGGACTTGGAGAGAGAAGCAGCTCACTATAAGGAAGAGAGGTATCATCCAAATGAGCATTCGCTGCCTCTCCAGAATCTAAAGCGAAAGGGAGATCAGAGCCGTGGAATGCTTCATACTGACCCGTCTGCTCTTCTGGGTGCAGCCCCTGCTGTGCACTGATGGACGCTGTTCGGATTCCTTTTTGTCTAGAGGAGACAAGAGTAAACTCTTGCGTGCCTTTCCAGTGTTTGAGGATGCTGGCGGTGGCCGTGTCTGTGCTCCAGTGGAGTGCACCCCTATCAGGGAGCTTGCTGAGTCAGTCAACAGGTGTGGGCCTGGTGCCAATTTTGCCATTGTGCAACTTGAAATACTTGCAGATTACACTGGGAAACTTCAGGTTCTCTGTTCTTGCCCGCAGGGCGTCTTCTCCATCTCCCCAGGAGTTAAGATTGCTCAGTTAATAGTCCTCCCAGCTTACATGATTGTTTCCCCTCTATGGGACTGCCACAGGGCACCGACGGGCTTGGCTCATCTGGGACAGACTTTGTTCATCTGGTAGTTGACCTTAAGACCAGGCCCACATTACAGTTACCTATAGAAGAAAGGAATTTTACCGGTATACTGGACACAGGAGCTGACAAAAGCATTATTTCTTCCAACTGGTGGCCTAAGGCATGGCCTGTAACCCAATCTTCCCACTCTTTGCAGGGATTGGGATATGAGGCAAGCCCTGCAGTCAGCTCATGTACCCTGGCATGGTGTGCGCCAGAGGGCCAGACAGGAAACTTTGCACCTTATGTGCTTCCTCTTCCTGTTAATCTATGGGGGAGAGATGTTTTGCAAGACTTGGGACTTACATTGACCAATGATTATTCTCAACAAGCTAAGGATATTATGAAAAGGATGAGATATACAGAAGGAAAGGGTCTTGGCAGGAGGGAGCAAGGAAGATTGAGCCCAATCTCACAAGAGGGCAATCCGGGAAGACAGGGCCTGTGTTTTCCCTAGTGGCCATTGAGGGTTCAATGCCCATACCCTGGCTTACAGAGGAGGCCATGTGGGTTCCTCAATGGCTCCTATCCTCTGAAAAGCTGAAAGCTGTTACAAGGCTGGTTGCGGAGCAGCTGCAGCTAGGTCATTTAGAACCATCCACCTCGTCCTGGAACACACCCATTTTTGTT
>NW_022196894.1:80088406-80123937 GCF_008632895.1 Mastomys coucha
AAAGGGGGAGATGTGGGGAGCGGTGAAGCTGGAGAGACATTCGCCATGGCAAGATGGCGCCTACTTCCCCTGTCAACTTCTAGTAAACAACTGTTTGCGCATGTGCATAGAGTGAAAAGTCACGGCCCATTCTGGGGCGTTACGTAGGGTAATGAGCGAACAGCCAATCATGGGCAGACACGCTGCGCTGTGGGCAGACATGCCACACTGTGGTGTATATAAGCAGTGCGGATTATTGGCTCGACCCTTTTTTCCCTATGGATGGAGACAATAAACATTGCTGCAGAAGGAACCTAGTGTCCGCGTGTGTTCTTGCTGGCGAGACGACTGTGCGGGCTACACTTCCTTGTGTCCAGCCCTGAAAATATTGTTTAATCCTTTTCATACATAGTGTAGAAGGCCAGATCTTGCTTCTCTGATTTGCACATGTGTGTGTGTGTGTGTGTGTCTGTATACACACACACACACACACAAACAGAAAATATTTTAATATTATCTTTATAAACTCTAAGAAGTTAGATTTCAAGTGTACCCTGTTGCAGTGGTTGTTGTGGGAGGGAAGAGATGTATAGCTCTGGTAGCTAGAAATCAAGAGTAACAAAAAATATCTACATAATCATAAAATGTATTTACAAGAATGTAATGGACCGAAGGAAGAGATCTAGAGTGACTATGAAGGATATGAATATATATATATATATATATATTCATATGTATATGAATCTGGCCTTCTACACTATGTACGATAAGGATTAAACTATATTTTCAGGGCTGGACACAAGGAAGCAAGTTTCTCTGCCCTATGTGCCATCTTGCCACCCTAAGATCTTTATTTTTAATTCTTTTAATATGCATTAGTTAATGTTATCAAATACACTATGGAATATGAGATAATGTGGTTCCAGTATTATATTTTATTTTTAAATATATATATATATATATATATGTATGTATATATATATATATATATATATACATACATATATATATATATATATAAAACTAATATCTTCTGAAGTCCATAAGTTCATTGGAAATGTAGTTCAGCAGTACAGTGCTTACTTAACAAGTCTTGGATCTAATCTCCAGCAAGACACACACAAACACACATACTTTGAAGATACAAACCACAGCATACAAAGTGACATGTAACATCAAGCCTGTATCTTCAGATTTTATCTTTAAAACTCTTTTTATATAACTTATTCATGACTCATATTGTATTTCAGAGTTTTGGACAGCACCAGTTGGGTTCTTTATGCAATACTAGTAATGATCATGATGAAAAGGTCATAGATCCTTTGTGTTTGAGATATTTTGTCCCCAATTATAGAATGGAAATTGATTTAAGCAATCAAAGAGCTCCCTATCTTTTCTGGCTTAGATGCTGAGATATTTATTAGCATGTTGTTTCTAGATAGGTAAGACAATTGTGTGTTATTAAGATTGCATTTATGTCCCTTGAGATACTCCTTTGAACAATTAAGGAAAACAAGGAATGAGCGTTTTTTTACAGTGACACTATCTGCCTTGTGAATGGCCTACCACTCCACCTCTACTGGTTCCCCTGAGGTTCCCAAAGGAAAGTCAGCTACAGAGGAAGAGTTTGTCAAAGGTGTGTCAAACTTGCCCATGGCCCTTGTGTCAAACTTGTTCAAAGGTACCTAGAATGTAGCTCATATAAAATTATAAACATATTTAAAAGGTAAAAAAAAATTATTGGAACAATAATGGAAGTGTGGTACCAAGAGTAGTGAAGTTAATGTTGAGTATGTTTTGTTAATTTGATAACAACAACATCATTAATATCAATTTTGGAGCATTTTTGCACATGTTATTAAAGAATGTTCACATTTTACATTTACTGCACCATGTTATGTTTCATTAAGAGCTCCAGTGACATTCCAGATTTCCCAGTATACCGAATATTGTACTGTGATTAATGACAGCTGAAAAATTCCTAGAATGTTAAATCATTTGTAAGAAACTGACAAAAGAAATCAATAGAACTCAGTTGCCTAACATATGAGACTACTACACTGTCTAAGATGTAATAAACCATTTCACTCACAAATAAGAATTAGTTCCATGAAATGAAATATTTAAGCAAACAAATTATAAGAAAATAAAATTTAAACATCTCCATGCATAAAATTTAGGTAAATAAAAGCAAGCATTCTTAAACTTTTCTCAGATTTTATTTAATCATTTAAGTATAAGCAATGCTGTAAAATGTTGAATTATTTTATGTAATTGACTTAGTTCGAAGATTTAAATTTCATAACAGACAAGACTTAATGCAAATTACATTTTGCATTCTGTCTGGTGCTATTCACCATATGATTATCATTTATATATATTTGAAGCAGCTGATATCATCAATACAATTGTAAAATTTCATGAATCAATAAAAATTATAATATATCAACATGAAATCCTCAAATACATTTTAAATTTATCAATTGAAAGCAAAAAGGTAAACAAATCCAGGAGTGAGAAACAAAACATAAAGAAATTTAAATTGGTAATTGAAACATGTTACTTTCCAAGGAGTGGATGTCAATTACAGATATATTGTGTGCGATGCAGTGATTTGAAATTTTCTACAATGTTGACAATTATAATCAGGGTAATTAGCATTCACTTCTCCTTATACATTATGATTTTTTTCTTGCTTTTCTACTTCTCCCTATGTTTTCCACATGATAGGGATCAGGTATCATAAGAGGTAGTTTCCTCCCTGACCTGCAGAATAATAAATTGTTTTTCTGCTTCCTGATTGCATTTGGGTTCTATTTACATGTTCCTTTTCTCTCTACCCTCTTACACATTCTTTCTATCTTTTAGTAATTTGTGTTTTGTACTTTGGTTCCAACCAGAAATTTGCTAGAAAGATTATTTGACTAGGAAGGGAATCTGAATAACAACCATAGTCCCTTTTATATTAATGTATATCTTAATCAGAATACTCAATATAATAGTATACAGTCAGATGTCAGCAAAATCATTCCAAGAATATCTTAGATATGAGAGAATAAATTCAAACACAATAATATGGAGAAATTGGTAGTACAACAATGCAAAGTAAAATGGTTAATTTTAATATTAATCTCAAAAGGGCCAAAAGAAACCATTCAAATATTAGACACATAAGTTTGTTAGGCAAAATCAACTACTGAAGAAAAGGACTTTGAATGAGTAAGCTTCCTGAAGACAAGTTCCTGACTATGGAGGCATGCAAGAACACATTACCATGAATTTAATACAGTTATAGTCATAAGAAGTTGTCAAATTCAGAATTATAATGGAGGATGTCAACATTTCTCACAGTAACTGATAGATGATTAGTCAAACATTCAGCAGGCATACAGTGGAACTGAACAGTACAATTAGATACAACAATCTCATTTTATGTATGTAAACTCTGGATAGAGAGAAAAACATTGCTAGTCTTTTATGTACCTATGGGAAATTAGAATAGACTAGACATGTCTTTCTTTTTCTTTTTCTTTTCTTTTTTTTTTCTTTTCTTTTGGGTTTTCGAGACAGGGTTTCTCTGTGTAGCCCTTGCTGTCCTGGAACTCACTCTGTAGACCAGGCTAGCCTTGTACTCAGAAATCCGCCTGCCTCTGCTTCCCAAGTGCTGGGATTAAAGGTGTGCACCACCACTGCCCGGCTGACTAGACATGTCTTGATATCCAAACTTACATTACTGTTTTTGTTTTCTTTTTAGTAATTACAACCTGTGGAGTCTGCCATCCTGTCTTGGACAAAGAGCAGAAACCATGGCCCTGTGTAACCCCCCTTGGTGTAGGTCTTAACAGATTAAAAATTTAAATAAAAAGAGCAATAAAAACACCATGCAAATGAGTGAAGTGATAACCATCCCAACAGAAATAAGTGACAAAAAAAAACCAAACATGTAAACAGTAGAGAAAAATCACAAAGAGTTAATGAATGTCAGGAAGGCAAACCTGCCTCAGATGGTTAGCAATACTAATACAGATCATCAAAGCCCTTTAACTGAACTCCATTACAAGACCCCAAAACATTGCTCAGTCTCCTTGACACTGAGAACCTATAATTTGTAATGTGCAAATAAAAACAGTGTTCCATACGCATGAGTGAAGGAAAGGAGGATGCTGAGATACATAATCCCTTGTAGACAAAATAAAGGGAACTGCTGACAGGAGCCTTGGGTGAGTGAGGTGCTAAAAAGAGCTCAGTGCCCTGTTGTTCCACACTCACACTGCGCTGGGTAACTGAGCAGCGCCAGTCTGAGCATGCTGGGCACAGTTAGTGCCTGTGCCTCGGGCTGTCATGCGCACACTTTTGCCTCTATTGTAATTTTACGAGGTGATTGCGTGTTAAGTACATTGGCACTTGGGAAGGAAATAAGGCCGAATCACAAGCAATAGGACTCCAAAGCTTAATATGTAGATTTACAATTAATGGCTAACAGTTAAAATCATTACCCTCTTCACTTGTTTTAGTATCATAATCCTAAACGCTTTATTTGAAGTCATTTCTTAATTTAGGACTGTAACGGAACATCTTGTTTCAGCAGTTAGAGCAGAGTTATTTACAGCATTTATTAGCAATATGGAACAAATAAATTTTATAGATGTATGTTGCTGGTGATTAAATAAAATAGAAAATGCAAGTATATAATTTTATATACCTAATGTATCTTTTCTCAATTTGGGTTTCATGTTCAAAATTATGCTACTAAAAGAAAATGGACATAATTAACCATATATAGGAAATTAATGTATAGTTATAATAGAGATAACAGCTTTTATAGAGTGAGATGATTATTTTTATAACCCAATTAAAATTTCAGAGTTAGCGTTCCTTCATTACTGAGATTGGATTTTCTTTAATCAGAAGCTTCATATATTTTGCTTCTTCAAAGTTTGTGCATGTGAAATGTACATTTAGAAAATGAAGGCAAAAACACAAATGCAGTGAATATGGCATAATAAGATAAATTTTAGCATTTGTCCCCTCTCTCACCATTATATATATAATGATATAATGATACATATACATATATATCATATATATCTGTATATATATTTGCAGTTTTTTTCTGTATTTACATTATTTATTTCCAGCAGTTTGTCCCTCTTTCCTCTGATATTCTCAACCTCGTCTATATTTATTATTTCACACACCCATCTACAACACACATATTGAGTATTGCTCATGTATACATATTTGCATAGTTTTTTAACCAAGCAAGAAACTTAAAACCTATTCTGAAGAAAAGTTTTAACATTTCACCATGGGAATTTATTTATCAATTTAGCCACTCTATAGTTCTGTTTCTCATTCATAAAATGCATTGTTTTCTCAGTGTTACTTTCTTTTGTTCCAATTTGTGAGCTAAGTCAATTAACTGTTTTTCTTTGAAAATTGGGATTAATAATCCATATAAACAATTAATAAAATGTTTATTGGGCAGTTAAAAACTTGATAAAATTAATGTGTCCTCACCTATAACTCATGGAAAATTATGTTATGGTATGTCACATGTAATAAAAAGTATAATTATGAAATGAAACATATAAAACTAGACATGTAAAATGCTTAGGTATTTTGGTTTCTTAATGTTGTTTCTCACTCATACAATGTCTACTTTTCTCAAAGTTCCTTTTTTTGTTCCAATTTTGGAACAAAGTTTATTAACTGTATTTCTATAATAAAGGAACTAATAATCCATGTAAAATATTAATAAAATGTTTATTTAAGCAGTTCAAAACTCTTGAGACATATTAAACTAATAATGTATCCCCAGTTTTAACATATGAACAATTAAATCATATGGTGTCACATAAAATAAAATTATTGATTATTATTAAATAAAAAATTATGAAATGAATCAGATATAAAAATAGACATTTAAAGTTCTTAGAAATCAGTTTGGCAGTTCTTCAGAAAATTGAACATAGTGCTACCGGAGGACCTAGCAATATGACTCCTGTGCATAAACCCAGAAAATGCTCCAATATGTAATAAGGTACTAGGAATGTACACTTTACTTTGAAGGAGCCCTTGTCTTGATATCGCAATATCATGGTAAGATAAACATTCTGAAATACTAAAATCATATTACAGAGAAGACCATTGCTGGCAGTACATAAACTAATAGTTCATTTTTCTCATTTTTCTCATTTCAAATATCCCCTAATGACCACAGGGGCAAGAGGATGCAGCGAAGGAAGAGGAATTATTTAAATTTCTGTTATAAATGAATTACCAGATGTTAAGAGAGGGAAAAAGTGTTGAAAATAAAACTGGATTTCCTATGCTAAAATACATATATTTAGTACTCACTCTCATACATTATAATCTTATATAAAATGTATCCTCAGAAAATATGAATGAGAACCCTTAAAATACCAAGGTATATGAAACATGTATCTTTTACTTGGCACTGCTCCTCTCTGATTGAAATTCAGCCCTCTCTAGAGGCTCTTAAGGAATGCATTCAATTTTGCTGACATTTTATCACAGCAATAAAGTGAGTTGGGACTCTACACTCAAAAGGACACTAAAATCAGTCAGCATATTTACTATGGCAAACAATTGCTTGCCAAACATACACACACACAAACACATACACACACACACACACAAATATACACACATGACTTCAGGAAATATGGTCATATTTCACACAATGTTTCTTTTTTATTGGTTATTTTATTTATTTACATTTCAAATGTTATCACCATTCCCAGTTTTGCCCCCACAAGCCCCCAACTTTTCCTCCCCCCCCACCATTCCTCTATGGGGGTGTTTCTCCACCTGTCTACCCATTCCTGCCTCAGCGGCCTAGTGTTCCCCTATCCTGGGTCATCAAGCCTCCACAGGAGGCTTCCAAGTGATGTCAGATAAGACCATCCTCTGCTACATATCCAGCTCGAACCAAGGATAGCCCCCTATATATTCATATTATACCTTGAAGCATCTTATATGATTAATGAAAGATAGACTTAAACAATAATACTATTGTTCTTGCAATGTGTTACAATACCAACTATGTACTTCATGGAAAGTTGGGTGAAAATAGTTTTTCTTACTTTATTTGGTTACATTGTATTTGTGTTGTTTGTCTCTCTGTGTGTATGCATTTGTGTACATGTGTGTGTGAGTACATGTCTGTGTGTGTCTGTGTGAGTGTATCGGTATGTGCATATGCAGGGATACATGTACAAATACCTTCTGATGCCATCAGGCATTAGATCCTTCAGAGAGGAGATTACAGGTATGTGTAAGATATATGCTTTGTTACATAGATACTAAGATAAAAACCTCAGATATCATAATTTCACTGGAGATATTAGCTATGGAGTTAATTCGTCAACCTGACTTAATATTTTAATTATCAAATCATGTGGAAAAACTCAGCAGCAAAATATATTTTAATTAAATTTCTCCTCCTTACATAATCTCTTATCTTCATTACTTAAGTGTTTATATATCATGTTAGTGGAATTTCCCACATCATTGCTTCTCAGAATCAGTGATAATAATTAACAATATTTTAAATATAGTGTTAAAATACTTCTTTAAAGTATAAATTTAAGGAAGAGTGGATTATAGAAAAAGTTGAAATATTTATATAAATATTATGTAGTTTTAGACATGAAGAATGATAAAATAAAATAATGTATTTTCTGCAATTTTTGTAATTTCTATTAGTATTCCATTGAGATTGAATATAAAAAGCAATAGGAAAATGAACAGTAGTTAGTAATTAAGAGTAATCTTATGTCTACAAGCTTTGTCATACAGAGTACTATATAAAAAGGGACATTATCATCAGTTTCAGTATTTTTATGGAAACACAAGGTGCCAAGTGGAATCATTTTTCTGAAAGGAAATTCCAATACATTAAGTCAAATTACAAGTAGTTTACTACCATGATGTGATAATAAAGTAAGACATTACAATTTGCAGCAAATATAAAAAACAGTCTAGCATACTTTTATGATTTTTTTTAAACTGGCTAGCTGTGGTAACTAAACTAATTTCATTAGTATGAGCAGAAAACAGTAGTATTGTGACTGGAGTAGTAAAGGTTGACCACCTGAATGTGATTTTTTCTCAGTGTTGAATGTGAACCAGGTGAAAAATGAAACTCATTTCTCATTAGAGACACACAGAAATCTCAGAGGGGCTGAAAGCACTTCATCTCTCTCCTACCAGTGTTCTGTGTGCATGTACACACACACACACACACACACACACACACACACACACACACACACACACATAACAACATTTGAAGATTTCAGTGAATATTTCTCAAAATAATTCCTGTCTACAAGAAATTCAGGGACTCTCCAAGTTTTTTCTCCTCTAACCCTTGAGACTTGAGGCCCCAGGGCATGGAGAGGTCTGGTGGAGTGAGGTGGCAGTGGGAACATCATCTTAGAGACTGAGGGGAAGGGAGGAGGTAAGGGATGAGGAACAGTCAGAGGGTGGACTGGGAGGGGGATAAAGAAAGAATGGGCTCTAAAAAGGATTAAAGAATTAAAAAAAGGAAAGAAAGAAAGAAAGGAAGGAAGAAAGAAAGAAAGAAAGAAAGGAAAAAAGAAAGAAAGGAAAAAAGAAAGGAAGAAAGAAAAAGAAAGAAAGAAGGAAAGAAGTGCAGGGACAGGGGATGAAACAGAGACCGAGGGAATTACTAACTAATAAATGGGATAGGAACTGAAGGGGACAGGAACTCTACAGGAAGATCAACAGATTCATCTGACCTGGTCCCACGGTGCTCTCAGAAACTGAACCACCAACCAAAGAGCGTACACAGGCCGGACCTAGGTTTTCCTGCATGTAAGTAGCAGATGTGAAGCTTGGTTCGCAGGTGGGTCCTGATCAGCTGGAGAGAGGGATATTCCCAAATCTGTTGCCTATATGTAGGATATGTTCTAGTGGGGCTGCCTTGTCTGGCCAAAGAGGGAGAAGAAAAACCTAGCTCTGAAGAGACTTGATGTGCCACGGTTGGGAGATAACCATTGGGACCTCCACCTGCTGAGAGGGCAAGGGCAGAGGGATGGGAGGAAGGATTGTAGGAAGGGTTAAATGAGAGGGGTGCAGTGACTGAGATGTAAAGTGAATAATTAAAAATAATAACTAAAAACTATAACATCACATATTACCTATGGTTTCCCAGTACTCAGCAACTGAATTGTATAGTGTACTAGAGGTTATCATCTTAGTCAATATATGAACTCCTTCAATCCCTGCATTCTCAAGCTTCTCTGGTATAATTATGTTTCTTGATATTCAATTTATGATAAATGAAAATGTAATAATAAACAATCTCTAAATTATATCTAATGTCATTTACATATGTAAATGATTTTCTCCTTTATTAAGAGACACTGCAATTGTTCCCAAGGTGCTGGCTTTTGCTATTACACACACACACACACACACACACACACACAAAAGCATATATACACATATAAAATGTACATAGATCATTAAAATTCCTGGTATGTATTAATTCCAGAAGTATATTTAATTGTATATTAAATATATATATATTTTTAATTTTTTCCTTTAGTGAAGAGTTAAGTACTTTCCTCCTCAGGAAAAAAAAATTCCTAGAGTAAATAACTTCTGTCAACAATAAACTAGCTTTAATTATTTATTTAATTTTTATTTATTTAATTTGGAACCATTTTTTGTTCAAAGTTCACTTAGAACACAGTCTGTTAGGAGCTGTTAATCAACGCTTCCTACCTTTTGTTTTTGTCCTTTCTTGCCAA
The DNA here is from genome assembly GCF_008632895.1 of Mastomys coucha. NCBI lineage: Eukaryota > Metazoa > Chordata > Mammalia > Rodentia > Muridae > Mastomys > Mastomys coucha. The sequence continues at coordinate 80,098,192 of NW_022196894.1, forward strand.
AGCACCTTTAATGCAAGTTTCTTTCGCCTAGAACATTATTATAAATTATTTTATCATTTCAATCACTAGACAATTACTTGATTTCTTGACCCATTATTTTAAGCAATTCACAGTATGGGTTTACTGCACTGTTACACCATCCTCCCCCCTTAACTCTGATCACCAACCATTGTTTGCATAATTAATTCTGAAGACAATTTTTCTTCTGATCAATATATCAAACTCAGTTTCTGCTTGCTGCTAGGGTTCTGTGCCTCATTCTCAGATTTACAGCCACAGAAATCAATGAAAAAAGATGGTATAGTTTTGACACCCTGCTATTTGTTTATCTTCTCCTTATCCTTTGTTGCCTCAAGGATTAGTAACTTGAAGCTTTCTGATACTGAATACCTGATGTGTCTGACTCCCTTATACATTTATGTGTTCTTAGTTAACAATGAGTAGCAAGTCAATGAAGGATTTTAGTTTTTAGTTTTTCCCTAAGTGTGTGCTTCAATAATAAAAAAAAGGGTGCAATCTTTAAAATCTGGTTCTCACATCATTTAATTCTAGAACCAACTTATACATTAATTCAGTAAAAGCAAATTTTATTTCCTTAAATATGATTTTAATATAAAAACAGTATTTTCAATGCTATAAAACTGTTTTTATTAGTTAGAATTTTTATTTACTTCATCTGTTAGAGTGTTTTGTTTGTTTCTATGCGCACTGTGTGTGCTATAACCAGTGGGAAGCAGATGACATCATTGGAATCCAAAAAACACATAATAAAAACTTATTTTTCATCTTTTGTGGAGTTCCATGTGCTGTGTTGTTCCGCCCTGCCCCTTTTTGTTGTTTTTTGAGACAGGGTTTCTCTTTGTAGCCCTGGCTGTCCTGGAATTCATGCTGTAGACCAGGCTGGCCTCGAACTCAGAAATCTACCTGCTTCCTCCTCCCAAGTGCTGAGATTAAAGGCATGTGCCACTACTGCCCGGGTCCCCTTATTAAAACAAAACAAAACAAAACAAAACAAAAACAAAAAACAAAAAACAAAAAAAAAACCAAAAAGAACAAAAACAAAAACAAAAAAAAAAGAAAGTGAAATTTACAATTTTAAACTGACTTTTCTCTGGAAAGCTCATCATTATAGTCTGAATCGCCAATGGCTAGACATTTATGTTAGGATGATAATGTCTTTAGTCAAATGGAGGAATTCATACTTTAATGTCTTCAATGATAGCTAGTGGAAACAATGAGGTAGAATATATTTGGAGGAAATAATTCACTAGTCAATGGTATTTGAAAACTATGTCTTTTCCCCCTAACATCTGGCTGCCTTTCCTTCTTCTTTAGGAACAAATTATGTAAAATTCCTATTTTATGTACTCTTTTCACATGAGGTCCTGTCTTATCACAGTCCAGACAATGTTGAGGCAGATAATTATGTATTAAAACTAAGACCAGTTATGAATCAGAACCAATCTTTCTTTGTATGTAGTTATCTTCTCCAGAGACTTTGCCATAATCTAACTCAATATTGAAATCGCAATAGTTTGTTCATACAGCTGTCATGTAGACAACTCTATAAGTATACACACTCAAAACTGAAACCTGTCATAAATGTGAAAGTGACCTTATACATTAGAATTATTGTTAGTGATCAACTCAATCATAGATTATTGGGATACAAGTCAATGCTAGTTGTATCATTTAAGAGGAGCCTGGTATGGCTGTCTTCTGAGAAGCTTTACCAGCACCTAAGACAGATGCAGATACTCACAGCCAACCCTCTGATTGAGCCCAGAGACCCCAATGGAAGAAATAGGGGAAGGACTAAAGGAGCTGAAGTGGATTCCAACCTCATAGGAAGAGCAACAATATCAACTAACTAGACCCCACAGAGCTCGCAGGGACTAAACCACCAAAGAGTACACATAGAGGGACCCATGACTCCAGCTACATATAGGACTGCATATGAGGACTGTTTATCTGGCCTCAAGGGGAGGGGAGGCTCTTGGTCCTGTGGAGGTGCTAGAGAGGTGAGGTGGTAGTGGGTAGGTGGGTGGGTGGGGGAGCATCCTCTTAGAGGCAAAGGGGAGGAAGAATGGGATGTGGAGTTTGTGAAGGGGAAACCGGGAAAGGGAACAGCATTTGAAAAAAAAAAAAAGAAAAAAACAGGATGTGTAGATGTTAAGACTCACAGACAGAACAAAGGTTATGAGAAATATAGGAATATAGGGAAAATAGCACCCAAACTCAAGGATTCTGTAGAGTGGTTTTGAAAGGATAGTCAATCAATGAAAACATAGGAAATTCAGATACATATGTTTTTGGAGTTACAACCCCCAGATCTGCAATAAATAAAGTTTGTTCTATCCAGTTTGTGTGTGTGCACACATTTTTTATAGTTAAAGAAGACTAGAAAATTAATACAATAGTTTAATCATCTCATGACGAATAGTCTCTAAAAATAAATCACAGAAATGCCATGTGTCCAAATACATTGGGACAATTCAGGGCAGGATTTGTAGAGAAATCTTTTGTTGTTTTGAGGTTGAGAAATGAACCCTAGGTATTTGAAAATCAATTGAAGTAAAACATTTGCAGTATTAAATGTTTTTTTTAAAACTGAAATTGAATGTAACCTAATTTCATTGAGAACTGTATAAAATCAACAGTTTTGGCATCACTGTGTAGAAACAAAAATATCTGACCAGGCAGATAAATACATTTCATAATTTCTAAAATTAAGATAAATAGGACAGTCTTACCCACATAAAAACATTTTGTCGAGGATTCAATACTTTGTGTTAAGGATATGCCAAAAAGTTATGTATTGTCAATGTTTTCATAATATTTATAGAATAACAATCCTATAACTTACCTATCTCCTGGTTGTTTCATTGAAAGATACAGTATTTAAATGTGGATAGAGATGGCTATAACTTACATAGTAATTAAAAATGCTTCAAATTCTATGAAATAGAAAGAATAATTTCAGAGTATTCTTTAATTTTCCAACAGGGTTAAGCCATACACAAGAGTTTATTAGTCTTCAAATTATCAGTTTCTACTCTATTAAATTATCTTTTAAATTATGGATATTTATTCTCTTTAGTCCTTGACATTGGTACTTAAATATTAACTTATAAATATGGAATGTATGACAAACATCTTTCATTATACTTGAAAGCATAACTACTTCAGATATCAGAGATTTATAACTAATTAAATATATTTCTATTGGCATGTTCAACTATTATGAGTAATGATATTAGTCTTTTAACATTTCTAGATTATCCATATAATTTACACGGGGAAAATAGCATTAAAGAATTTCTTAATCATTGAAAATAGCACGTGGTGGACAAGAGTCTAGAAAAAAACTTTATATTTTGAAAATATTTAACAGACAACAAGCTATTGAGGGTCTGATGTTGGCCCCTCAATTTAAAACTGAAAAACTATAGTTAGATCTATGTAAGTCACATCAGAGATGATTGATGGGAAATGTGAGATTTTCCTTACACCTAAAATGAAATTTTCCTAATTTACTCATCTAATCCAAACTACATTGCACCTATACTATTCTATGCTCTACTTTACCACTATTGGAATGTGATTAGAACTTAAACTTCAAAAATCAATTACTATACGTATTTTGTGGTCCTATTGAGTTAACTGGAGGTTGAAATGAACTAATATTATCTTTACTCTTTTAAAGATGGTCAAGAATATTTTATTATATCTGGATGAAAAAATATCATGTAATTATCATAAACATATAAGATCACTCAGAGAGCTGAACATATATCATAGACACAGCTAAGATATTGTTAAGAATGTAAACTAAGAATATAAACATAGCAAAATATAATAAAAGGGATATTTTGCTACATTTATAAATTTGTAATGTATTTCTAATAGTGAAAACTATATAAAATACTGAGATACATGTAACCAAATTTAAGAGTGAACTGATGTTACAAACATAGTTATCTCATACAAAAAGAATAAACATAAAGAAGAACTTGAAAATTAGTTAATAAATTTTGATTAAATAGTTTTTCTTCTGTCTATAAAATTTTAGTTCTATTTAATTATGTTTGGCTAATTTAATAGTGTACAACCTATTTCATTACAACATTAATTTTAGTTGTGTTGCATAATGGCTAAGGTTACATAATGTTTTCCATCTGTCAATTTTTGAACATTATAGTCTATGGTTCTATTATTGAAATACACTTATATTAATTTTTCAAAGGTCATTAGAGTGCTAAATATTATTAATGAATAAATATCACTTTAATGTGGTTCATAATCAAAAATTTACTCTCATATTTATTGATAATGATATAAACTTTATTTATCAACACAAAATTGCTATTATTTTTTTCTGGTATATATACACATATGTCCATATGTAAATATAACATATATATTATATACATACATAAAGTGTAAGCAGGTAGTCAGTTAAGAGAATACCAAAAAAATACTCATTTTAAACCATCTTTTCTAAGTCCCAGATGTATCTTTTAAGAAGATAATTTGTCAACCTTTATGTTTATGATAAGACAAATTTATAGGAATTGTTATAGAAATAATAAAGAAAGATGTATCACAAATTTGAATAAGGCTTAATAGTAATCTACAACTTAATATTAAGGCCATTGAATATTATAGCTTTTAGTTTGTATTTGTAAGACTCAGAAAGCATTTGAGGATGATGCAGTGATATAGAGAAAAACACAAGATGGAGTGAAGAATAATGAGATAAATTGTTTTAAGTTTTATCTTAAAAATTTAAAAAGGATAAAGTATCAAATGAAATAACTATTTATTTTTATTGTATATTTATTTATTTACATTTCAAATGTTATCCCATTTCCAGATAATCCCCAGAAACACCCTATTCCATCCCTCCTCATCCTGATTCTATAAGGGTATGCCCCACCCAACCAGTACCATCTCCTTCCTTTCACGTTCCCCTACATTGGTGCATCAAGCCTTCAAAGGACCAAGGGCCTCTTCTCGCATTGATGCCCCACAAAACCATCCTCTGCTAGATGCCATGAGTCCCTTCATGTGTACTCTTGTGTTAGTGATTTAGAACCTGGGAACTCTGGTTGGTTAATATTGTTGTTTTTTCTATGGGGTTGTAAACTCTTTCAGCTCCTTCAGTCCTTTTTCTAACTCCTCCAATGAAGACCTAGTGATCACTTCAATGGTTGGCTATCAGCATCCGCCTCTGTATGTCAGGTTCTGACAGAGCCTCTCAGGAGACAGCAATATCAGGCTCCTATCAGCCTGCACTTCTTGCCATCCACAATAATGTCTGGGTTAGTGTCCTTATATAAGATGGATCCCTAGGTGGGGCAGTCTCTCGATCACCTTTTCTTCAGTCTCTGTTCCACACTTTGTCTCCATATTTGCTCCCATGAGTATTTTATTCCCCCTTCTAAGAAGGACTGAAGCACCCACACTTTGGTCTTACTTCTTGAGCTTCATTTGTTCTGTGAATTGTATCTTGGGTATTCTGACCTTTTGGGCTAATATCCACTTATCAATGAGTGCATACCATGTGTGTTCTTTTGTGACTGGGTTACTTCACTCAGGATGATACTTTCTAGTTCCATCCATTTGCCTAAGAATTTCATGAGTTCATTGATTTTAATAGCTGAGTAGTACTCCATTGTGTAAATGTACCACATTTTCTGTATCGATTACTCTGAACCCACACAACTATTTTCACTTGATCTTTGACAAATGAGTGAAAAGTATCCAGTGGATAAAAGACAGCATTTTCTGTTGTGGGAAATATTAAAAAAGTAAAGCAGCACATTCCTGCACTAGTCCTGGCCTGCCAATTGGATCATAGGGATTATGCTCAGCCATCTCTCTGGTGGTTCCTCCTCCTGCCAACTCTCAGATTCTGCAGGGCCACAAGGCCTCTGCTGGGCTATCTCTCCAGTGTGCCACACCCCCCCCCCCACCAGAGTTCATCTTGCTACTAAGCATCCCTGGTTAGCCATCTCAACACCTAATTACCTGGTAGAATCAAGACTCTTAAGCTTATAGTTGGTTAGATTTATGTATTAATAATATCACATTTTACAAGATGCCAATACAATAATTTCAGAACCAATTGAAAGTGATAAAACTTAAAGCCAGTTATCCTAACCTTTTGATAACACCATGTCCATCCCCATTCTGGTTCTTCCATCCTCTCCTGAAACTTCTCTCTCTGTCCCCCCAACTCCTAGCTCCTGTTCAATTTCAGGCCTGTCACGGCCCTAAGCTGATTGAACAGGGAAAATCCTGCAACAATTTTCAACAAATGGTGCTGATTCAACTAGTGGTCAACATATAGAAGAATGCAAATTGATCCCTTCTTATCTCCCTGTACAAAGCTCAAGACAAAGTAGTTCAAGGACCTCCACATAAAACCAGATACACTGAATCTAATAGAAGAGAAAGAGGGGAAGAGCCTTGAGCACATGGGCACAAGGGAAAAGTTCCTAAACAGAACACCAAAGACTTACGGTCTTAAATCAAGAATTAAAAAATGGGACCTCATAAAATTGCAAAGCTTCTATAAACACAAATGACACTGTCAACAGGACAAAATGGCAACCAACAAACTGGGAAAAGATCTTTGCTAATCCTACATCCGATAGAGGGCTAATATCCAATATATACAAAGAAGAAGTTAAACTTCAGACAATCAAATAACCCTATTAAAAATGCGGTACAGAGGTAAACAAAGAACTGAGGAAACTCAAATGGCTGAGAAGCACCTAAAGAAATGTTCAATATCCTTAGTCATCAGGGAAATGCAAATCAAAAAAACTCCTGAGATTCCATCTCACACCAGTCAAAATGGCTAAGAGCAAAAACTCAGGTGAGAGCAGATGCTGGTGAGTATGTCGAGAAAGTGGAAAACTCCTCCATTGTTGGTGGGATTGCAAGCTGGTACAACCACTTTGGAAATAAGTCTGGAAGTTCCTCAGAAAATTGCACATAGTATTTCCTGAAGACCCAGCTATACCACTCCTGGACATATACCCAAAAGATGCTCCAACATATAACAAGAACACATGCTCCACTCTATTCATAGCAGCCTTATTTATAATAACCAGAAGGTGGAAAGAACCCAGATTTCCTTCAATATGAAGTTCCTTTTAAATACTATTGGTATATAATATTCAATACAAATCTCTAAACCTTTCAAGTCTTTAGTTGAGCTAAAGAAAATGATTATTAGAAAATATTTCCCCTCATATTATGAACTAATTTGATTCCATTCAGATTCCACTCAAATACAATTACAAACTTTCTTTTTGTGTTAATGATGTAAATACATTTATATGATAACTTCTCCAAATTTAATATTGTTTTTCACACTTATCCTGCTCCCTCCAACAGTAAAGATAAGGTATCATAAAGTATGTGAACATATAAATAAGTCAGGGGCTGTTACAAACCATTGGACTTTTCAGATTATTCTAAATATCATCCCAATTTCAGCTGACACTATCTTATAAGCCCATGAAGATTCTACACACTGTGCACTCTTGTGCCTTCATTTTTGTAAAAAGGTAAATTTTTGTTACTGAAGTAAATAAGGGTTGTGTGTTTTAACTTAGTTTCACTTTCTCTGTTTAGGTACACTAGCCCATGTCAGAACAATCCTCTTTTCTATGACCTACTACCATTTAATTGGTAGTGGTGGTAACCAATTTCCTATTGTAGCACAAAACTCATCACTCCCTGGGGAGCATTAACTCTAAGTTAAATTAACCACTGGTAAAGCAATTACAATTTAAACACCGAGCTTTCTTTTCAGAACTTCCCATTATATTTGAATTAGAATGTAGCAGGTTCATGGGCTATTTTATACAATGACTCCATATATTCAAAGGTTTAATTGACTCCTAAATCCAGTAATTATGTCTTTTTTCAGGTATATTATTTTGAGGAGGCCAAGATATATGACAATCACTTAGAAGCTAGCTGATACACATATAGGGCTGACTTTATAATAAACTCATCAACTCATTTCTTACTACTGTATCATTTTCTTTTTACATTTTTAAAAAAATCTTTTAAATATTTTATTCTTAATCTTAACCCTGAGTTCCATATCACTCCTCTTATTAGACATTCTCTGTTATTAAGCCCCAAGTAATTTTAAGGTCCTGAGTTTATTCATCCAGATATATTTTCCTTGGACTCCATTGACATTGCTTTGTTATCTCGCTTAAGTTTTTGTTATGATATGGTGCATTTATGATGATAATTTATAAGTCACATCCATAAAATATATTACCTTGCTTGCTGCTTTTATATTTCTTATTATATGACATGATCTAAATTTTACCACAAGATACCACCCAGATGCTGTGAATAAAACAGTCAATGGAAGGGGAAGTAAAATATCAATGGTAAAATTGGTAATATTAATGGGGAAAAATAATGGTAATATTAATATTCACTATAATAAATAGGTGAACTGACAACAAAGGCACTTAGAAACTAAGCTTAGTTGCAGAGAAAACTGTAAAGAATCAACATGTAAAACAAATGATTCTGAATTACAAGTCAAATGTAAGAAAAGGAGATAGATGAAAGATGAAAATAGATAAATAGATGATAAGTTGATAGATAGATAGATAGAGAATATTAATAAATAGTCAAATAATGCCTGCCTATTGCTATGGGATACACAAAAGGAAAAAAAGGCCTAGCAGAATAAAGTCAACATATCACAGTCCTCAGTTTGATAACATGGTGACCATAGGCCTTGAAAAAAATGGAAAATATTGCATTATAGGAGAGATCCTCGTTAGAGAAATAGCTCGGATGCAGTCATTGAATTAATTTTTCTCTACATTGTAGAGTTTAGAATTTCAAGAGTACATTGAACTGTAGAATGTATATTTTCTGATGCATGAAGTCTTCTGAGGATGTACACATTTTCTTTATCTCTGGCACACAAATATAAAAATGGATGTATTTGCCTGTTCCCTTACCTTAGGCAAAATTATAACACATGCTATAAAACTCATTAAGTGTAGCTTTTCAGTTGTCCTGTTTCTCCAAAATAACATTGCAAGTATTTAAATATTATTTAGTACTGTCATTTTTGGTGCTTTTTTCACTCTCATTAATCATTGCATCATATGTATATATATACATATATATATATACACATATATATGTGTGTGTATATATGCTTATATATGACATATGACAAATGATATATGCTACATGATACATGATGTATGATGTATGGTGTATGGTGTATGGTATATAATATACAGCCTATAGTACATAGTACAATATATGATATGTGATATGTGATGTGTGATATGTGATATATATGATATACTGTGTTTATATGATATATCACAATGAGTACTCTAGCTATTCTATAATTCACTATATAGACTAAATTGGCCTTGAACTCACAAAGATCTGGCTGCTTATATCTCACCAGTGTGGGGATTATAGTTATTTATTACCATATTCTATCTCTCTATCATTTCTTCAATAAAATTTTTATTTTTCCCTAATTTTGGAAAATCTATAGACTGAATTTTCAAAGTTTTAATTATTAAAATATATGTATAGTAAATTATCCCTTAGGACTTTATTGGCTATATTAAGAATATTCTTAAAACTTCATTATCTCCTGCCTTAGGATAAATCACAAAAGTATAGAGCTACATGCACTATCACCTTTATTCCTTTTTCTCCTCTTATTAAAAATAGTTTTTTTTTTCTAAAAAATATATACTGATTATAGTTGCACTCACTCTACTCCTCCTATTACTTCTCTACTTTCTCTCACTCCAGATCTACTCCCTTTCTATCTCTAATTAGAGTAGAGAACCTGTACTGGCTGGTTTTGTGTGTCAACTTGACACAGGATGGAGTTATCACAGAGAAGGGAGCTTCAGTTGGGGAAGTGCTTCCATGAGATTCAACTGTGGGGCATTTTCTCAATTAGTGATCAAGGGGGTAGGGCCCCTTGGGAGTGGTGTCATCCCTGGGTTGGAAGTCTTGGGTTCTATAAGAGAATAGGCTGGGCAAGCCAGGGGAAGCAAGCCAGCAAGGAACATCTCTCCATGGCCTCGGCATCAGCTCCTGCTTCCTGACCTGCTTGAGTTCAAGTCCTGACTTCCTTGGTGATGAACAGCAATATGGAAGTGTAAGCTGAATAAACCCTTTCCTCCCCAACTTGATTCTTGGTCATGATGTTTGTGCAGGAATAGAAACCCTGACTAAGACAGAAGCATTCTATGATATAACAACCAAACAAAACAAAATAAAATATATTAAGATAAAGCAAAAGTCATCATATTAAATTTGAACATGGTTACCCAGAAGAAGAAAAAGAGTTCCAAGAGCCAGCACAAGAGTCAGAGACAATGTCATTATCACAGTCAGGAAGCCTATCAAAATACTACATTACATAGGAAGAGGACTTGTTTGAGACCCGCCCCCCCCAATAGACCCAGTGCATGCTACTTCATTCTCTGTGAATTCATATGCATATTGCTTATTATATACAGGGGAGCTCATTCTCCTGTTGTCTTCCATTCTCTCTGACTCTTACAGTCTTTCTGCCCTTTTATTCTGCTGGTTCTCTCAACTTTAATGAGAGAAATTTGATATACTCTTCCCATTTAGAACTATGTGTTCCAAGAACTCCCATTCTGAGTATTTCATGGATGTAGTCAGATTATTAATGCTATGAGTTGGGTAGTTTTAAAATTTTAAAGTAAAGTAACTCATAAATATGTTCTGATGTATGAAGCACACACATTTTGTCTCCTAAGTTTAGTCTGGTTCTATTTCACAGATGTTACCATCCTTGTTGGTCATCCAATGGCATTTCCAAACTGCTGTCTCTCCACAAAAACTGGACTACATCTTAACAATAATTTCATCTGGGATTTTTTCAGGGTCCTTGGTACCAACCTCAACATATCTTCTTTACTCCTTCAATCCTGGGGCTTCTACCACAGCAAAGTCTACTACTTAGATGAATGTCATCTCCTGGCCTCTCACACTACAGAGCATCTGCTACTCACCATGATTCCTTCATGCCTTCAAAACCAATAGAACCTGGAAAATTTTTATTCATTACTAATATTAGTTACCCATACATGGTCCATCCTTTGCCCTTTCTAGATCACACTGTAAGTGTGATACAATGGAAGAAACACTTCTAAGATTTTTTTTTCCTCAACATATCTTCTAGACTCCTTCAATTTCAATATGTATCAACCTTTGTTCTGTAAAACTTGCTCCCCAATTTAAAGTTAATTGGTTAATAAAATAATAGATTAGAGAAGGGTGTGACTTGAAATTTCAGGGTGTCTCAGAGGAGATCAGGAAGAGAGGAGAGAGATGAAGAGAGGAGGAGGCTACCAAGGGAGGAGATGAACACATAAGCACATGGCCAGGAGAAGGGTATCTGGAGGAAAGGCTGATGGAGCAAAAAACAGTGCAGAAGGACTAAAAAATGGAAATCCTAAGGGACATATGGCTGGAATTTCAGTTAGAACAGCTCAAAACATGCCATATCTATGTGTATAGCTTGCAAATACCAGGATTTTCTGTCATTTCTACAGGCTAGCTAGAATGTATAAGTCATTTTATACTATATATTTTGATTAGACCAGGCATTAAAGATTGATTAATATGGATTGTCTCACACACACACACACACACACATACACACACACAGAGAGAGAGAGAGAGAGAGAGAGAGAGAGAGAGAGAGAGAGAGAGAGAGAGAGAGAGAACTAAGAATATATTCATCAAAAATATTTCTGAGTGGAAATTCTGTCATTCTATTACGTATTAGGAGTTCATTTTATGCATAGTTGTACTTTCTGTAAACACTTTTACTGAAATTCCTTATAGTATCTCCTGAATTTGATAATTTTATTTTCCTATTATAACTTCTGTTTCTTGTGATCTGAAAGTTTTATCCAGAATTCATTTTATATGTTACAAGTAATTTAGATACTAACTGAAATATACAAAAGGATTGGCATAGGCTCTGATTACATGAGCACTTAAAAACTACATTTGAGAGTTCTTGGATCTTGATAGATTTTCACTAAAAAGTCTAGAAACTAATATCTAATTCTTCTTAAATATTAAGGACCAGGTAATTCAATATCAGATAGTGTTTTTATTTGTTTATCTGCAGGTTCCTATCTCTATCATCTTGCTGTTGTCTATCTATCATCTATCTATTTATCATCTGTATATTTATCTATCTATCCTTCTATTATCTGTCTATTAACTATTATCTATCAGGCGGTGGTGGTGCATGCCTTTAATCCCAGCATTTGGGAGGCAGAAGCAGGCAGTTTTCTGAGTTCGAGGCCAGCCTGGTCTACAGATTGAGTTCCAGGACAGGAAGGGCTATACAGAGAAAAAAAAAACTATTATCTCTCATCTATCTGTGTGTATGTTTATTTATCATATATATCATCTCTCTGTCTATCATCCATCCATCTATCTATCTATCTGTCTATCTATCAATCTATCTATCTATCAACTATCATCTTTCATCCTAGTCCATTCTGAGACACTCTACTCAATCCTCAAATCTTGTCATTCTCTACTGTGAAAACATGGATATCATCTAGCTATCATCATTTCTCTCTTTCTGTCTGCCTGCATTTTCATAGGAAACACTCAACTTACTGACATCAGTATGTCTCAACCAGGCATATGCTGTAATATTCAGCATCAATAAATATTTTGACTATTTATAGATGGAATGGATTATTTTAGATACTTTGGAAAAACTTAGGAGAGTCAACAAGAAACACACAATTGATGAGTCCTTTTTCATGGAGATTTTACTTTTCATTCCTTCATGTTATTCTAAAGATCAACAGGGATTTAATTTCAGTTTCTGGGTAAGCTACTGTTATTTTTAATTGCCACAATACCACAAGTCTCTGAACATGTATATTTAATTTGCTTTGGTTCATAGAGTGACTAAACCCCTTGTAGGCTGTCTCTTTTTCTTTTATCACAGACTAAAGTTGATGCCAAGTCTAACCACCCCTGGGTGTTATACCAACTCTTCAATTGTGCTCCTTTCCATACCTTTCCACTAAAATAAAGTGACTATCATATTTAAAAATTCTACAGTCTCTTGGTCTCCATTTTCTGTCATTCAGATATTCAAGTTCCAAAAAGTATATCCAAGAGTTAATTATGGCTTCCGCAAGAGAACTGACACATGCCTCTTAATAAAGCTTGTTTAATTTAATAACAAACCTTGGGTATTAAATTGTATTTGTATTTGTAAAAATGAATGAGAGACAGAAATACCAAAGAGAAATTTTATAAGAAAGATTTAATGGCAAGCCACTATGAATAAAATCCAATATATGTAAGAGAGTCTAAAAAATGTTAATGTCAGAGGCATTAAACAGGGTAGTAGGATACCAAACTCAGGAAAGTTCCTAAGTTTAAATAACAACCATACTGAGAAATAAATAAGAAACACTCCCTTTCACAATAGGCTGTAAAGCGAATCTTAGTATAAATCTAATCAAATTATTGAAAGAATTGTAGAATATAAATATTAAGACTTTAAAGAAAGAAATTGAAAAAAAAGATATGTGAAAATAAAAATGTCTCAAATGCTCATGGACCTTTAGAATTAATGTGGTGAAAATAGCTATCATACAGATGCTATCTACCAATTCAATGTGATATCCATAAAAGTTTCAATACAATTCTTCACAGAAATTTAAAAAAAAAATCAACTTACAGGAAAATATACAAACAGCAGCAAGAACTGTTGCCGCCTCACCGACCAGTGGAAATAAGGAGGCAACCACGAACTCTTCTCAAGCAGTTTATTCAGGAACCTTGTACTACTGAATCATTCATTCATTTTCTCATTTTCTCCTCTTCTCCTATCCCAGCCCCCAGCACTTGCGGGTTAAATACTTTCCGTGGTCCCAATCAGCATCGGCTATGCAGCAAAGCATAATAGGCTGTGGGAAATCATGCCAGTTTGCAATCACAAACTGGAGGCACTCAGCTTTTCCAAATAAGGGCTTGTTTATCGCAATGCTCTCTGATCTTGCCAGAGGCCAGGTGCCATATTTAGGGTAGCAGCTAAATACGCGGCTCTCCACAAAGAACAAAACCAAAACTGAATATCTAAAACAATCAAGAACAATAAATGAATGTAAGAGGTATCATTATCTCAGATGTCAATAAATATGCCAGTGTTTATAGTAATGAAATAGTATTGGTATCGAAATGGGTACAACAATTAATGGTGTCAAATTGAAGACTACACATAATTCTGATTGTGAAAATGAAGAAAAAATGAACACTGGAAGAAAAGACAAGGTATTTCAACATAAGGTGCTAGTCAAGCTCAATGCCTGTTGTTAAAGAAATAAAATACCACCATATCTATCAGTGTGTGCAAAACTTAACTCAAATGGATCAAGAATGACAACAAAGAGCATATACTCAGAATCTGACAGAAGAGAATATTGAAAATACCATTGAACTCTTTGGTACAATAAGAAAACCTTTTGAGCAGCATACCCATAATGTAGACATTAAGACCTACAATTAATGAATGAGATCTCATGAAGCTTCTGGATAGCAAAGAACATTGTCACTAAGCCAATGAGGCAGACTAGAGAATGGCAAAAGTCCCTATATATTCTAAATATGATAAGAATTTGTATATAGAACCTTCACAAGGCCAAGATCCTCTTCTCCCATTGATGACTGACTTGGCCATCCTCTGCTATATGTATGCTAATGGCGCCATAAGTCCCCCTATTTGTACTCTTTGGTTGGAGTTTTAGTCCCTGGTAGCTCTGAGAGTACTAGTTAGTTCATATTGTTGTTATGCCAGAGACAGTAAGCTGGAGGGGGTAGGATGTTGAGCAGGGGGAGGGGACAGGGGATTGTTTTAGTTTTTGTTTTCTTTCCTTTTCTTTTTTTTCTTTTTCATTTTTTTTTTGGAGGGGAACCTTGGAAAGGAGATATTGTAAATCAAAAATATCTAATTAAAAAAGAATTTGTATATAAAATATAGAAAAAACAAAACAATTAAACATTGTGCCTGAAATTAGTTTGGGAAAGTGAAATGATTAATATATATTATATAAAAGTTTTATAAAATAAAAAATAGAGTTGTAAGCATCGGTATAAACTTATCCTGATATGTACAAGTTTTATATATATATATATATATATATATATATATATATATATATATGGCATATATATAATGGAAATAAGGCTATTTGAAACTTGATAGTACATGTTTGAGTTTTGTGTAGGTTGTATTTGTAATTTAAGAAAGACCAAGCATTGAAAAAAAATGCTAATATTTTAAAAGGTAGGATGAGATCTTCAAGAATGTAGATGTAGCTATTTACCAACCCTATATCTGGTAGAGGGCTAATATCCAATGTATACAAAGAACTCAAGAAATTAGACTCCAGAGAACCAAATAACCCTATTAAAAATGGGATACAGAGCTAAACAAGGAATTCTCAACTGACACATACAGAATGGCTGAGAAGCACCTAAAGAAATATTAAACATCGTTAGTCATCAGGGAAATGCAAATCAAAACAATCCTGAGATTCTACCTCACACCAGTCAGAATGGCTACAATAAAAAACTCAGGTGACAGCAGTTGTTGGCGAGGTTGTGGAGGAAGAGGAACATTCCTTCATTACTGATGGGACTACAAGCTGGTATAACCACTCTGGAAATCAGGTTGGTGATTCCTCAGGAAATTGGACATAGTAGTACCAGAGGACCCACCTGGGTATATACCCAGAAGATGCTCCAACATGTAATAAGAACACATGTTCCACTATGTTCATAGCAGCCTTATTTATAATAACCAGAAACTGGAAACAACTCAGATGTCCCTCAACAAAGGAATGGATACAGAAAATGTGATACATGTACACAATGGAGTACTACTCAGTTATTAAAAACAATGAATGGTATGAACTCTTTGATAAGTAGATATTAGCCAAGAATATCGGAATACACAAAGTACAAACCACAAACCACAAGAAACTCAAGAGGAAGGAAGACCAAAGTGTGAATACTCTGTTTCTCCTTAAAAGGGGGAACAAAATACCCATGGAAGGAGTTGTAGAGGCTAACTATGGAACAAAGACTAAAGGAAGGACAATTCAGAGACTGCTCTACCTGGGTATCCTTCCCATATCCAATCATCAAATCTACTCACTATTGTGGATGCCAGAAAGTGCTGGGTGACAGGAGCCTGATATAGCTGTCTCCTGAGAGGCTCTGACAGTACCTGACTAATACAGAAGTAGAGGCTCACAACCATCCATTGGACGGAGCACAGGGTCACCAATGAAGGAGCTTGAGAAAGAACCGAAGGAGCTGAAGGGTTTGCAGGCCCTTAGGACGAACAACAATATGAACTAACCTGGTAAGATCTGCAAAAAAACCACAAATTTTGAGAGAAGTGTTGTTTTTTTAAAGAAAGAAAAAATATCACATCATTTATAGGTGGGCATTATTAAAGCATATAGCTGGAACATAAAGCTAGTTGTAGACAAATACTGAAATAGAAATAGCAATTTTGTCTCACTGTTTATTTCTGGGATTTGTGGAAATAAAACTATGAAAATAAGTTTATACTCATTCTAAATAGTTTTCAAGAATGATATATCCAGTGTTTACATACACATACTCTCTCTCTCTCACACACACACATAAGTCAGTTTTTCATATAAACACAGTAGATAAGAAAAAAGATGGTCAAATTTATTAACAAATGAAAAGTGGTACCCTGAAGCTAAGTATTAAATAATTACTATGTAAATGAGCCATTCATGCCCCTTTTTAATTCTGACATTATTGCAGCTATGTTATCAAAATTTGGATTCATTGTGTGAAACAAAAACACAGAACTTAAAGTGCTTATACACAATGAGTTACACTGAAAAATGGAAAAAAAAATTTGTAATTAGCTACAGCTTAGATATCCTAATTAGACAAAAACTAGAGGTCCTTTTCCAAGTGTAAGAAAATCCAGGTACAGAAATCCAAGCATTTCATGATGTCAATAGTAGTTACAATACAAGTTGGTTGCCTAAAAGTTGAGAGTGCAAATGTGATTCGCAATGTTCAGGAAGCATAGAGTAAGGAGATAGGAAATACTGATCACTAAGTGGAAGGCACAACTAGACTGAAGTAACAAGTTCCAGAGTTCTCCTGTACAATTAAGTGAATATTTAAGTAGAAATATACTGTAAACTTCAAAAACTACAGAATAAAAGAATCTTAATGATTTCATCATAAAAATGAAGAGTTTTAGTGAAAATATTTAGATTTGACTTGATTTACATTTTAGACATTTATGTTTCAAGACATCTCCTGGTATATCTGATTTATGTACATTTTATATTAGATATAATTTTATTTGCCTGTAAAGTATTCATCTCAATTAATAATAATTTTTAAATAAATCACTTACCTGGTTTCAGGTACATTTCATACTATTACCTTTATAGCAACCCTCTTATTTTTTGAATGAAAAAAAGAAGATTGAACTAATAAATTGAAAGAACTAATAGAACTTATGAGTGGTTAAAATTGATAGAACTAATAGAACTTCCAAATGGCTAAAATATTTGTGCAGTTTGTTGGGTAACAATTTGTGACACAAAAATATTAGCAGGAAAAAAATACTTGTGTAAGTCTTTATTACCTATAAAATACTAAATCATAAAAATCTGTTATTAAAAATGTTGATGGTTTCAAGCAAATAGCATTACTATATATGTTCGTATAAGTATATAATAATATAATGTGTATCAGGTAATTATGTTTGTTAAAGGTATTACTATTTACAAACACCTTAAGAATGTGTATGTATATATACATACACATATATATATATATATATATATATATATATATATATATATATATATCATACCTGTAAGTGAAACATTATGTATTGCAAATGCTTACATACATGTAAATTCAAAGGATACAACTTGCTCAGCTCACACACATAAGCATATGTCTTTAAGATTACTAAGTTTATTTCCTGCTCTCCAATGCTATCACTTCTAATTTTGTTTAAGGGGGAATAGACAGAAGCATAGATTGAGCAATCTTGGGAACACCAGAGATGCTTTAAGTTCTAATGTCATGATATAGTTAAGGGCAGGCTGGGCTTTACGGAGCAGCAGGGTGCATGCATAATACCAGTAGCCCTGATTTCACTGAATCATGAGCATTCTCAAAGGGGTTTCAGCCAACTCATAACCTCTGTGTAACCTAGACCTGTACTTTCCCCATCTAGAAGACTCAAAGAAATTCCTATAATCAGTTCCTTGAAATTGGAAGTGATCCCGCTGGGAGAAAATTGACAAATGTTTGTTTACCTGCTGGGTAGAAAAATTGAAAAATATCAACTTAAGGACATATTTGTTTTGATCTTGTCCTGTGCTTCATTATTGTCCAGCAACTGGAAACTGACTGAATGGCAGCAATCGGGAGGGTGCCACATGCTCAAGAGGTGTGCCCTGCTGGCAAGCAGATATTTCTCTGTTGCCAAAAGGTTCCTGCTCACCAGAAAAATGGTTTGAGGATATTTATATACCAACAACTACAGTGGTGTGTATGACAAAAGCAATGGAGAATCCACATATCTCCTCATCTCAGGAGTGCAACCAGAGCATCCTAAAGAGGATATTGACTTTATTACTCTTAAATAAATGCTTAAACAAATAATTCACTGAATAGCTTTTAAATTAAGAAGACTGAATTTTATTAATTTTTTTCTTCTACCAGTCTTTAGTGAAACTCTGCTTATTATGTTATCCTTGATATATGTCACATAAATTTTAGACTTTTTGTTTTCTGTTTTTTAAGACATGGTTTCTCTGGGTAGTCCTGGCTGGCCTGGAACTCACTCTGTAGACTAGGCCGGCCTCGAACTCAGAAATCTTCTTGTCTCTGTCTCCCAAGTGCTGGGATTAAAGGCGTGCTCCACCACTGCCCTTCTAATTTTATATATTTTTATTTAAATATTGCATAATTCATTGAATTAAATTGATTCTTCTTTAAAGGTAGACAGGAAATGATTTAAAGAGCTTAAAATAAAATAAAAATATGGCTATTATGTTGAAATATAGTTCTGAGATGCCTGTGAAAGTAGTATTTGCATATTTACAAAATATATGTATAAATATACATGTCATATATTTCTATTCTCTCACACATGCACACTTATGTATGTATATCTACATACATATTGGCATATATGAATGTATGTATATATGTATGTAAATATACATATACACTCATGTATAACAACAATTAATGAAGAGTGAGGCCATGGATTTGAAATATACCAAGAAAGTTATATGGGAGGACATAAAATGGGAAGAAAAGGAATGGCAGGTGATGTAAATATAATTTTAGGAAAAGAAATAATGAAGTATACATGTTCAATTGTACTAAAAATGAGGTTTCAATATAGACTGAAAATGCTTTCATATCATTATTACTGGAAATAATATTTTAGATTAAACTATAAATTTTATGTAACAGAAGCAATACAATTTTAAAAATAAATGGACTCATTAGTAGATAACTGTAGTATGTAAACTCTGTACATTTCAACTTAATTTTAATTAAAAATAATCATTTCTTTGACACATAGAAAATTTGAAACATTATACTCTGTAGTACTAACCATATAAATGACCTGAAAAATTAAATATGTGAGCAACTGCTTCACTAAAATATAAATATATTTTTGAAGATGTTCTTGGGTATTTGTTTGTTAATTTGTTTTGTGAGTCTATGAATCAGTAGGCTGTAAACATGCTTATTTTGTAAAACTTTAATGTGGGAATACTTATTAGAATTACAGTATAGACTCAACGCTTTAGCTTTATACAAAACTGTTGCATATATACTTTATATTTATCGTTTAGAACATGTTTCATTTGAGTCTTAATTTCTGATGTAAAGTTGTATGCCATGCTCGTAGTTATGTTTGAAGAAACTAAAACTAGTAGTGAATGTCTTATCTAAAATCTTCAAATATTTTCAGGATAATCAGACTGAGAGGTGTGAGTGAGACATGGTTTAAAATGAGTATCAACTAGAACACTCAGACTATAAGAGATGGCTTTAGAGTAAACTCAAATTACTTTTCAAATCCTATATTGGCTTTTATTCCTTGTACCTTCAGCAGCTCAGACAGTCTGGGCATCTGATGGGAAAGGAACCACTCTGCTTCTCAGCCATGATTCCTGTGCACAATTTTGTCAGAGAAAATCCTCTAGCAAGTGTTTATACGTAGTGAAAAGAACATTATTTCCTTCATTTTTATAACACAAAGCAGAGAGAACTAGGTACATATTTTACCATTGAAAAATATTAGGTACATATTTTACCACTGGAAAATATTTGTTACAGATACATTAAAATAATTTTTTAATTGAAAAATGTTAACTTAGTACCTGTGAAGAGCTAAAGAATTATCTGTGTTAAAAACATTATCCTAGCAAATCTAGCATGTTATCTAGTTTCATTTCTATTAACCTGTGATAGATTATCTATCTTGTTCTGCCTATATATAACTTTAACTATATTTTAATAATATTTTCTTAAATTCACTTTGCATTCCTTGAACACATACTAGATACTGAAAGAGAAAATTTTCACATGGAATACTGTTTAAAGAAAAGCAGAGCTGGCAGGTGGTGGCACACACCTTTAATCCCAGCACTTGGGAGGCAGAGGCAGGCAGATTTCTGAGTTTGAGGCCAGCTTGGTCTACAGAGTGAGTTCCAGGACAGCCAGGGCTAAACAGAGAAACCCTGTCTCGAAAAAACAAAAAACAAAAACAAAAAACCCAACAACAACAAAAATCAAAACTAAAATCGAGTAACTTTTAAGTGTACAGAGAGCAAATGTACATGAATTTGACATTATGAAAGAAGGAATCTGAAAGAAATCTTAAAAGTGGAAATTAATGTAATAATACCAAAGTGTAATCTCCAATGAAGCAGATATTTCTATTTCAATTATTATTCAAAGACGTGATACAGAAAGAGTACTTAAGCAATATAAATTAAAATAACTAGGTTATTAGCTTTCAGACTATGAAATTAACCAGGAAGATTTGAAAATAACTGTGCCTACATAATAATTCTATATGTATAAGGTTAAGTTAAAGGGATTTTATTTCTTAAATTCTGAAAAAATATTTAACTAATTTAGTTTTTTTTTTTCTATTAATGATAGTGCCATGGCTGTCTAATAATTTTTGGTTCTACTTCCAGCAATATGGACCATTGATACAGGCAGCCAAACATAAATCTATACAAAGCCAAGTGATTTGTGATCAATTTAAGAATATACAGTGGGGAAAAATACTGATTTTCAATGTATTGTGCTGGGATATTTGAGTAAACATATATATAAAAATATGAAACTGGAAACTTTCCCATCCATTACAGAAATCAATTCAAAATGGACCTAAATATTACATATAAGGTCTGGTAGTGTAAAATATTTAGAGTAGGTACCAGAGTCAACACTGTAACATATACACATTGATCTGATGGTCCTTGCAGCAATAAAGGACTTTTATTTTTAAGTTATTTTTTCTTTTCAATCTTTTTTTCTTTATTCACTTTCTTTTTATTTTTTACATCCAAATTGCTGCCCACTCAGGTCTCCTCCTCATAGGCTCTCTTCCCCCTCCTCCTCCCTTCCCCTTCTCTTAGAAGGCCCCCCCCCCAACTCCAAGCATCCTCTGACCCTGGCCTATAAAGTCTTTGCAGGGTTAAGCACATGATTCCTTTCTCACTGAGGTCTGTCAAGGTAACCAACATGCATAGCAGTGGGGATAGGGAACCTGAAGTGGCCAACTTCTTTAGGCAGGCAGGACCCTTACTAAGGGATAACGATACCAATCCATCCAAAAAGCCTTTGATCCAAAATTTGTCCTGTCTGAAGGAATTGCCGAGATAAAGATTGAGCAGAGACTGAGAGAATAGTCAATCAATAACTGGCCCAATTTAAGATCCATGCCATGAGCAAACACCAATAAAGGACTTTTCAATCATCTTCCAGGAGCATGGCAAACAAGCAAAGAGAGACAGAGAGAGTTGCATTGAATCAAGTAAAAAAGAAAAAAAAAAGGTAATGATATGCAAATTTATGCAAGCAATACATCTGATAAAAGGCAGAATAACAGAATGCATTCATATAGTAAAACATCAAATAGCATCTTATAAATATGTGCATGTTACATCTAAATATGTATTAAAATTCCCAATTAAAACGTATTTTAGGAGTTGAAGGTTTTCAATCACTAAACTTAAAAAAGCTATTTGGTGATTAAATAAATAGGTTATTAATATATGAGATATAATGATTATTTGAGATTTATAAATGTTTAACATAGAACTGGCAATTTTTATCATGCGTATTTATATCCATTTATCTGCTACTTTTTACTGTGAATTCATCATTATTTGTTTTTCCTCAGGAAACTATGTTTATGTAAATAATATGAAACAATTATGTCCCCACAAGACAAACAAAAATGTAGGCCAGCTAAGAGGCTGATGCAAGCCATCTATTCTCTAAAGTGAACATAAGTCCAGTTAACTTAAGAAATAACTTATTCTAATTAGATTTATAAAAAAATCATGATTGAAATCAATATCAAATGTATTACTAAACTAATTTATCATTCCTGAGATTGCAATTTAGCCCATCATTGTTCAACTTCATTTATCATGTTTCATTTACTCATAAATAATATAATTTTAAGAATAAGAAAGAGCAATAATGAGAGATAAACTTATTAATTGTTAAGAATAAAGATATGAGACAATTGGTTAGGATAAGGAGTTATGTATTCTTTAAAGAAATAACTCTGCATAAAGGATTAAATAATGAAACCACAATATTGTTAGCATAACACAAATTTTAGTATTAATGATTTTAGAAGTAAATTAGAAACTAACTCAATGAAATACTTTTACTATTGTAGATACATTTGTGAGGCCTATAGTAAAATTTGAAATACATCAAGACTTACAGTTAAAAACACCAGTTCTCAAGATATATTATGTCATCATAATTGGCATTCAATAAAGGAATACTTTTGCATGTTAATAAAACCTCAAGTTCTCTGTTAGTAAGATATTAAGGTATGTGGGATTGCAAAAGAATACAATATAGCTTCCTGAAGAACTTTATTTGTAAGGGATTTATTAGCTTAAAGTCTGTGGTCCATCATTGCTATCTTGTAATGAAAACATAAAAACCATGGAATGTGGAAAGAAATTTACTCTATTTAGCCTATAAAATTATGAAAATTCATGTTTCAATTCTGATATTTGAAGTATTTGGTAATAAAACAAAAATGCTCAGCATAAACATATACTTGCTTAGTAGCTTTAACATGCGAAACTAGGTGAATAAACATATATGTAACTACATTTATTTAATATATTCATACTTTTAATCATAATTGTAAGGGTTTGGAGGAAAATTTTTTACATTTACCATTAGATTTAAATCTGTCTGTATATTATAATAAGTTAAGTATACATCAAACTTAAGAAAAATGCTGTATCATTTTGAGAAAGCATGACATAAATTATTTTGGTATAAAATATACACCATAAAAGATTAATATGCATAAAATACCATTGTAAATCCTGTTTCATCCCACTCAAGATTTCTTAGAAAAATCATAGACTGTTCACAGGGTCAATGTGATTCGATAAGCCTTAAGTTACAGGGAATTCTGCTTATCATTTACGAGGTGATATTACATATTTCTGTGCTGCAGCACCTCAGATCTTTTACTCCATTTTGATATCTTTTTCTAATCCTCATAAGTAATTTCACTTGTTCAACTGTAACAAACTTCCTTGTAGATGGCGGTCGCCACAAAGATTTTAGTCAAGTAACCATATTACTTCTTATGGGTTTTAAATTTACATTTTTAGGCTTCATCCAGAGAAGAATAGCAACTCTATGAATATAAACTTTATGAACAAATGACTAATGTTTCATGCTGGATAGGTGGCTCAGTGGTTTCAAATATTTGTTACTCTTGCAGATGCTCTTTGGTTTGATTCTCAGAACCCATATGCTAGCTCACAACCATCTGCAACTTCAGTTCCCGGGAATCCACTAATCTCCTCTGACCTTTCTGGTCATCAGGCATGCACATGATGCATATACTTACAAGCAGGCAAAAGATTGAGGCACATGCTATAATCCAATCAAGGTGTTTTTAATGTCCACAATCGATTTCTCTAAATTCAACAGCATAGATTATGTATAACTGTAAATGGATGAGTAATTGTTTATAAATGAATAAAGAAACAAACAAGTGTTAACCCAACTACTTGACAGTCTCCCAGCACATCTAACAGTTTTTCTCTCATGTGCATCACATGCTTGTATAACTATCATTCCCTATATAAGCTAGAACTAGTGACATCATTCTCCTCTGTTGACTAATGTAACAATGACAGTGTGTTTCTACAGTGTTAAACACAAAAAAAGGAAACAAAGTACAAATAAGACTATATTTTCAGACTGACTTTTTAATGAATTAGTTGGAATAAATTGCCTTATCACATCAAGTTACTCAAAAACCTGAAACAGCCAAGTAAAACAAACAAACAAAAACAAACTATGCCTCCCTTTCTGCCTATTCAGCACAGCTGAATAAATCTTAGCAAAAGATGCACACAGGAGCTTTTTGGAGGAGTCTTCAGATGTATGTCAATCCTGAATTATGTATGTGTAGTAGATGTACATCCTGCCTCAATTGCTGCCTGAAGATTGAAGTGATAAACAGGAACTGGATAAGTCTGAGGAGATCCATGACTCACAGAAACTCTGTATTAACAAACTTATAGTTTTATGGTCAAAGTTCTGTGACACTACTCCATGCTCTTTGTAAGTAAATGAACCATATGCTGGAGTTTAGCCTGAGGGTCTCAGAATTTTGGAGAGAGGAGCATGAGAGAGGATGAGATACACTGAAAGAAGATGAGACAGGGGATGAAGGAGATGTTTTTAACATATGATAATGCATTCTGTTGCGTGGTGGTCTTGGATCCATATAACATTCACTTTCTTTTCAATATTCTTGCCTTTTCAAGCTGTTTTTCATGAGTGATTGATTACTTATTTAACTAAACATTCATAATGACAATCCATATTTATATACAATTGAAAAGACAATCAATGCTTAGGTATTAAAGGCAATAAGTAAAGAGCACTAGAAATGTGGAACAATTGAGAGTGAAGATATAACATATTTGAAATGCATGAGCTGAAGATTAATTTTGTAAAAAATGTGGGGAAAGAGAACAAATGCAATTCAGAGTTACTAGATAATAGTACTGGTTGAGAAGACAAGGAAGTGGGATCAATTATTTAATTTACAGGATAAATAAAATCAATGCAGTGGTAATTTGTCTGATTAAGCATCATTTTCCATTTTAATGTTCTATGTAGCTCAAATTAGCTATGTATTAGTGAGGCTCATTTGCATGCATGAATGGAAACTTTAAATTGACTTATTTCTTAAAAAAGAAGCAAGAGAACTGACAAACAAATGCTTCTCTCGGATGTTTTCTGAGAAGCTATTCTTTTTTTTTTTTTTTTTTT
>NW_022196894.1:80125215-80148688 GCF_008632895.1 Mastomys coucha
GGGTTGTTTTGATTTGCATTTCTCTGATGACTAAGGATGTCGAACATTTCTTTAGGTGTTTCTCAGCCTGTAAGCTTCTGTAAGGCAAAAGACACTGTCAATAGGACAAAACGGCAACCAACAAATTGGGAAAAAATCTTTACTAACCCTATACCTGATAGAGGGCTAATATCCAAGGTATACAAAGAACTCAAGAAGTTAGACTCTAGAGAACCAAATAACCCCATTAAAAATGGGGTACAGAGCTAAACAAAGAATTCTCAACTGTTGATAACAATGTAGAAAGATCTGAAAGATAGAGAAAAACCTGCAGAAATGTTTCTTTGGCAAGCTACAACCATGATAACCCTGAACTCAAAGGTGTGAAGACTTTACTAGGTCTAAAGAAAAAATGAGCCCCTTACAGAGATACAGCTTAGAGGAAGCTCTATAGGGACCCAACCACTCATTTTTCAGTTATTTTACATTAACAGAGTGACAGAAGGGAAGATATTGTCTCAGTTGTGTTTCCACTAATAACTCCTAACAGACTTCAAAACATTGTTCCAATGCACTGGTCACACATATGGCTATGAAAATAAATGGCTCACAAAATGATGCTAAAACTAATGTCAGGGAAAGAGCATGGTAAGGAGGAGTGGTTCATCAGAGAAAGTAGAAAAGGAGACTAAGAAGTCATTACATGTACATGTAGAAATAAGACAGATAAATGAAAAAAGGAGCATGAGGTCTCTAATAAATATACCTCACCATCACAAATTTTAATGAAAGGTTAAATTGTTGAAATATTCATCAGTGACTGTTGATAGCATTTCTTGTATGCTCTGGAGTTGGAACATTTAGTTGCCAGTTGCTGATGTTATTTGAAGACGTCTAGGAGATGTATTCTAGATGGAGGAAATGTGTCAGCTTTGACATTTTCAAACCCCTTAGACATTCCCAATGTATTCATCTTCCTTCACCATTGTGGTTTAAGATTTGAGTTTTCAATTTAATTAATTTAATTAATTTAATTAATCTGCAATGCCTACCTGCTACTAGGCTTCCCCTCTGGGTTGGTGATAGACTCTAATTCCTCTGAAATATAAGCCCAAATAAAACCTTCCCTCTACAAGTTGCATCAGTCATGGTGTTTTATCACAGAAATAGAAAAGTAGCTGTTACAAGTATTGGGGTTTTTTTTGTTTGTTTGTTTTATTTTGTCAAAGAATATGGAAGACTTTGAAACATTGGAACAGAATTGGAATTGAATCATTGAATGACATAAGTAGTCTTAACAGCCCATTGTATTAGATGTCGCAACAAGAGTGCTATGAACAACAGGGTTTTGCAGCATCAGATCAAGAAATTTTAGGGGAACAATACTACCACTGGCTTAAAGACAGTGCTTGTGACCTTTGGGCAAATAGATAAATTGAAAAAAATCAAAATACTGTCATTCTCCTAATATTTTCTTAAATCTAAATTTAAAAGCAAAGATTGATTTTTTTGGTAGAGGAGATTTTAAAGAAGCCTAATATTGACTATTCTTTGTGATCATTAATAATACCTCCTGTATTGGTCTCCAATGAACTCTTGGACATAGAAACACAAAATATACTCTTTGGAGAGAAAAGGAAATATTGGTGAGCTAAAGCTTGTGGTAGAAGAAAAAAACTATTATTAACATTATCGGTATTAAATAGAGAACAAGTCTACACTGAAATAAAGATAAGATTCCTTCAGGGAAAGTTCTCGTCAAGAGATACAGAATATAAAGCATTTTCTGTTATCAATCTGAAGTGGCTAATAAAATGTTTAAGAGTTCCATTTTTTTCCCAAATCAGTAGCCAAATATGGCACCACAAACCATGTTGTCATGGCTTTAGAAATAAGAAATATTAGGTGTCTTGGAATATTCCTTTGTGGTATTAGAGACCAACTTAAATCAGTCAGTATGTGGCAGAGGAGTCTCTGAGAATTTGTGAAGAGGGAAAGAGGTTCTGAGAAATCATTAATGGAGAAGTCTATGGGAAATCTTTATTGTATTGGAGACTACAATATGTGGGTGACATTAGAGCCATGGCATACCTGCCAAGAACATTGGTACACAGGATATAGAACCAACCCAAAAATTGACATATGCTATGGACAGAAAAGCTGAAATCCCAGAGCCTTACAGCCTCTTTTCATTTATTTTCTCTGTTGAATTTAGATCCTGCTTGGTCCAGTACGTTATCACTCTATCCAATTATTTCTGTTTAGAATAGTGATACATATTCGATGCAACAGCATTGTGTGAGCAAATAATCACCTTTTAAAAAACTTTTGTGTGTATTTACAGTTAGATTGAATTTAATCTTTAAATAGTGATCTGTTCATGAAAAATATTAGATATCCAGGAGTCCAAGAATAAGTTGCATATATATGCATATGTATATATGTGTATGTGAATGTTTGTGTGGGCATGTGGGCAAACATATATGACAATATAATCTATAAATACAAATAACTTCAAATCATTTCTTAAAAATCTACTCCTTTGTGTGATTCTATATAGTTCTAAATAGTGATAATATCAGAGAGGATACCTGCTCGGCTTCATTTTTGGTAAATAAAACATGTTTTATTTGCCTATGGCCCATGTATTTGATTTCAGCTTCTAGCTGTGCATAACTACCCTTCCTTGAATTCAGGGCTTAGAATTCAACTCATGTACAGTTAGTAGGATTTAATTGTAGCACAGAATTCTGGGTAAAGAGTGACTGTCTTGCTAGAAAAATCTTTAGATGCCCTAGCTGTAGCTGCTGGAAAATGAATATGTCTTACACAGAGAGGTCTAAGCATGTGAACTGTAAGCTATAGAGGAAAAGTTGGATATTGAGATGAGTGATTTACAGCATGAGCTCCACCAAAACCAGACTAATGTAGTTTCATTAAAGTTTGATTTAATTCTTTCCTCTGTGTTGCTTGCCTGATGAGTGAATTGAGAAAAAACAGGCAGAAGAGCTGATGGGAATAGAGACATCTGTGGTCAAAAAACTTCTCCTCTCTTACATTCTTCCACAGGGACAAACTTCTAAGACTTGAGGAAACAGTTCTCCTAATGTCAGGGAACTCATTTTACTGGAAAGTAATATGGAGAGACAAGCAGAGTAGAGAGCTGATCACAGTAGGTGACATTACTGCTAGCGTATTGGAGTCTCAAGAGGGATGAGCTTCCTGTACTGGGAACAATGGTTCATAGCTTGCAGGATGCTTCTACAGTGTTGCTTCTGCTGGTTGCAGCACAGCGGGTTCTCACATCTGTCCAAATGTAAACAGTTCTGTGCCTCTCAAAATTTCTTGTGTATTTCTTTCCTATAGCTGAATATTTCCTCAGGTTTAACATTTGTAGTGGTTGGCAACCCTTCATATCCACCAGTAAGTTCCAACTGTGAGTAATAGCTGTACAGACAATGATGAGAGGAAACCACATCATCCTTCCAACAAATGCAGCCAATAACAAAAAGGGGCTGTTCATGTCCAGAAATACCACTTTCCTTGGGGGCATGAAGAAATGGTTGAGGTATTTCTCACTTTAAAATGACCATGGTAATACAGATGGCTCATAGCTCTATAACTTCTCCATGCTTCCAGCACAGAAGCTGTCTTGGACTTGGATAATGTCCGTATTACAAAACACTAAATAAACCATGCATTCATTCCTGGAGTCTACTATGGACCTGATGATAAGTGACTCTACTTTTGATCCTGTATCACAACTCACTGTGCCTGCTGAATGCCTTTTTATCCATCAATAGTACCTCAGATAATTCAAACAATTTACTTTTCCTGGGAAAATTTTAAGTGAACATTTACTCTTTTGTCCCAGGGATAGATGAAACCCCACATATTTGTCATGTTTTAGTGACTCAGAAATTAGTATTATGTAACTGTCCTAGAGTAGTCACTTTGACTCATGATATTATGGTAACCTCTGATATGTTTAGAGACTTGGATGCCTTGGCTGTAAATCTGAAGACTTCTCAGAAATCATAGAGATGGATAATGAACTACACTGTAAGGGACTAGTTTTTCATTGACAAGGAGTTTTTTTAAGTAGTCTCCTAACAAGACTCATAGGAATTCCCTTGGTACCAGTGAATATGTGAGGTTGATGAAACATACACATTTCTAAAAGAGACTGATCCCATAGAGCCATGTTCTAGCAAGAATGGGGCTAGTATGACTCTACAGCTGGTTTACTGATAGTTCCAACATGAAGGCAGGCTTCGTGGACAGAGCAACAGTACAAATATCCACTTATATTATTTGTACAGAGGCAGCACCCAAATCAGTTATAGGCTGACTATTGTCTACATGGTTAATAGTTAAAAATAAGTGCTCCATTTTGACTGCATATACTAATAATTCTGCTACCACCAAGGGTTCATTCTATGGATACTCATGCTTTTTGCAAGAATTGGAGGTCAGCTATCATCCTCTGTAGTGCCATCTCATGTGAGAACATGTGTTTTACTTAGAAAATCAGGGCCTGAGGCCTGATAACCTGGAGACCAGCAGGGTTCTTTACATCTTCTTCAACCTCTTATGTTCCTGAATCCATCCTTCTATGTTTTCAGACTCACTCCTCACATAATTATAACTGCAACTATCCCAATCCAGGTGTTACTTCATATGTATGTGTAATTCATATACTACATATGTATGCAGATTATATACTGTTTTATTTTACCATATATTGAATAATAGTATTATGCTTGATAGTCACAAACATGATTCATCAACTGAAATATATTTGACATAAAATAATTAAACATTTAAGACTGTAGTAATTGGAGTGCCAAATGGGAAGGAGTTTGTTTCAGCAAACTAAATCATAGATAAATAAGCTTATTATCACAGATTATAATATAAATAATCTAATGTGTGCTTTACATTGAAATAAATTAGTCATATTCCTTCCAATACAAACTTATTGTTTATATATGTTTTATGTGATGCTTACCCTTTTAGTATATTTTCAGAAAAAATTGATAATGTAGTATAAGAATACCAGTAGTTTATTGGTGTTTGATTTCTTTTGTATTTCTGTCCCTGTCTGTCTGTCTCTCTGTCTGTTCTCTTCTCTCTTTTTTTTTTTGAGTGAATTTTCAGGCAAACTTATTGAATTTGTGCCAATGTATCTCCATTTAAAGAATATGTCATTGAGGGGTATGATTTCTGCTAAATAATTTTTTCTGATTGTTTAAGTAGGGTCAGAGATAATTATTGAGGTTGTAATTGAAAGACCAAAAATAGCCTGCTGTCCCTCAGTATTGACACCAAGCTGTTCATTAATTTGTCAAATGAACTGGATGCAAAGACTGCAGGTCTCCAGATCACCATTGACATTGTACATGTACAATCTATCTACAGTGTTTCCATCCACATTGATTGAGAAGCATCTTTATTTCAGTCCAGTGGTCAAAACCTTCATCTACTCACTTTTGAAGATTATAGTTTTACTTTATGTGAGATGAGGTAGAAACTTTCACCAGGCAAAAATGACAAAAGTTAAATCTATAGTTATGTTAGCTACATATACATAAAGTATATGGAAATATTACATGTATATTTATAAGCAAAAGTTTGTTTAAATGTATTTGTTTTACTTAAAGTATTATGAGAAATTATATTATTAGATATTAAGTAAATATTAATATATGAAGATAAAGGTTTAATAAAACCAGACTTCAATTCCTTGTTTTTAAAGTTAACTATGTTATTTATTTACATCCAAAATATTGCCCCATTCCAGGACTCCTTCCCAGAATTCTTCCCCTTATACCCCACCTATGAAATGTTACCCACCCCCCAGGTATCCCCTTCCCTGGGGCATCAAGTCTCTACAAGATTAGGCATATCCTCTTTCACTGGGTCGGGACAAGGAAGTTCTCTGCTACATATAAACCTGGGGCCTCAGACCAGCCTATGCATGATCTCTGGTCATTGGCTTAGTGTCAAGAAGTTTCCTGGAGTCTGTTGGTCTCCCTATGGAGTGGTCATACCCTTCAGTTCCTTTAATCCTTTACTTCACTCTTCTATAGGTATCTCTGATCTCAGTCTAATGGTTGGTTGTAAGTATCTCCATCTGTCAGCTGCTGATAGAGCCTAACAGAGGACAGCCACGCTAAGCTCCTGCCTAACAGCACAATACAGTATCAGTAATAGTGTCAGGCTTTGGTACCTGCCCATGGGTTAAATCTCAAGTTGGACCTGTCACTAGTCAGGCTTTCCTTCAGTCTTTGCTCCATTTTTGTCCTTCCTTTCAAACAGGAACAATTTGGAGGTCAAAAATTTTGAAGGTGGATTGTCCTCATCCCTCCACTGGGGATGCTCTCAAACTAGCCTCAACAGGTTGTCTCTTCAGGTTTCATACATTTACTGGTAGTTTGTTTTTAGAAACAGAATTCCAGATTATTTATATTCCTTTCATGGACTTATTTTTAAAAGCAATTTTAATTAATCCATTTTTGAAGGTAAAGATTTATTTATCTTTACCTGCAAGATTATAAATATTCTCTTGTGATTGCCCTTTACACATGCACAGCAACCTGTTAATTTTAACATGGCATCTGAGGATTTGAACCTATTTCCTCGTGCTTCCTACATAGAATCCTTACCCAATGACCCATCTCTACAATCCACATATCTTTTTTTCTTTTGTTTTCATTTTTGTATGAGTATCTGTTGTAGGATTGGCATAATGCTGCTTGTATTATGTTAATTTGGGGTGCCCAAAATTGCAGGGGAATCTGCTTGTCTTCACATAAAACTCTGAGGGAACCCTGCTCTAGTAGGCTTTGATTGGTAAATCCAATTGCCAACAGCCAATGGCTGGGCAGGGCAGATATAGGTAGGACACTTAGGATTACTCTGCTAGGAACAAAGAGAACGAAAGGAAGAAGAGACCTGCCATGCCAGGAGAAGTTGGAAGAGAGGAGAAACCACATATGAGAAGATGAGTGACAGAGAGAATGGCTGCCATGTCGGAGCCAGGGAAGAGCAGCCCGGGAGATGGTCCCTGACTGGGTCTAGTGCACCAAAGTTAGAATTTAGATTTTAGTATGTAATAACTTGGGAATAATTGACGGAGGTAGATCAGCCACATGGCATTTAGGAAGTAGCTCAGCCATTGAGCTGATTTCCACATATCAAAGTATAAAGGCTCTGTGTGTGCATTTTATTCTGGAACCCACAACACTAAGGAGGGTTGCAAGGAGTGCTGCCACTGCTGGGATCAATCTGAATAATTTAATTGGATACTGCTACAAGTATTGGCAACTGTCAAACAAAATATAAGTGAGTCTACCAGTTATGTAACTTGGAAATTATTGTAAATCCTTGGCAATTATTGTAAATCCTATATCAATACTATATATTTCCTCAAAACGCAATATATGAAACGCCATATTTACCATAGTTCACAGTAGTAGCTGCTGAACCATGCCTTCAGAACAAAGTGAACAATTATTTTCAACCAACTAGATCGAAATCATAGACACAAGTTATGAAAGAGGTTAAAAACAGAGGCTGAAGTGGGTGGGTGGGTAGCAGAGTACCCTCATAGAGGTACGGGGTAGGGGAAGGGATAGGGGTTTGTGAAGGGGAAACTGAGAAGGGGGATAACATTTTAAATGTAAATAAATTAAATAATCAATGGTCTATGACTGTTTTAGATTCAATATAGTAAAGTCTATGAAACATGATAAATGAAAAATCCTTGTGCTTAAATATTTTTTCTATAAAAAACAAGTGCAAAATTATATCATTTTTGAAAATCAGAGAAAAATGAAACTTTACATATTGTAAAGATAGAAACAAGGGGTTTATAAGAAAAGAATATTTTGATTCATTAATGGCTCTGAAGAGCACACATACATTTTCATGTAATAATTTAGGTTTATATGGAACACACAAAGAAGTTAGTGATTCTGCATTTCTGCATTAGGGATTTTCATGTTCACCAAAGTAGCTGTTAAAATGTGTTTTTTCCTCCTTTTCTGGAAGGTAAAAAACCTAGTCGGTTTTAAAAGTCTGAGGGAAATGAACATGTGTGTGTAAAATGGCTTATGAATTGGTCTTACTTTTTAAATCTCAGCCAATGTTCATCCTAAAGCCACTGAATTGTTTTCTTCTGTATCAAAAGTAATAGAAGTTGGCATAGCCAGGAACAAAAACTGGGCTCCCGATGATTGAAACTGCTGGAAAATAAAAGTTGCAATCTAACTCTTCTCATTGGTTTCCTGGGTAGAAATCTGGCCTCCCAGATCTTAATTTCTTCAAGGCATTGATTATTAAAATAGAAGAAGGAAGACATATACATGTGCATGACCCATAGGCAAATGGTGAAGAATATAATGTACGAGAGGGACAAAAATTTATATTAATCAACATCCCGCACCTTATAAATGCTTGATGATATTCAACTTTGCATTTTGATGCCGACATATACAATGCAAACATACATAAATTGCTATTATATTAATTTTTATTCACTGTTCTACTATAATGACAATAAGTATCTCATCATCAGTATGTTCTTTAATTTTAAATATATATTGTTAATATCTTTGCTTAAACTTTAGTTTCTTCTTCAATAAAACAACTGAGTGACCTAACAAAGACCCAGAAAGATAAATGCGACATGTTTTCTCTTTTTTGTGGATGCTAGATGTAGGTCTAAAGATGCTTGTATTTGCAGTAATCACAAAAACATTAAAAGGAACATAAAGGAAAGGGATGGTGAGGGAGACAAGAAAATCAGATAGGAGGATAGTAGGACACAGTTGCTACCAAGGGGTAATGAGAAAAATGGTTGTGGGAGATTATCCTGAGTTGTAGGAAGAAAAGCAACACAACAGGAACCTGATACCTCCAGGTTCCTAATCCAGAACCATTTCTCTAGATACTTGTCCTTATATACAAGGACATATGTATACCTCATGAAAGTTGCTCATTTTCCAATACACAGAGATAATTACAGAAAGGCAAATCTAGTCAAATAGAATGACAAAAGAGGAGCCCACATGCAAACTATAAATTTATAATATAGATACTACACATAAAATCACAAAATACTGGAGAAAAAAGAGAGAAAAATTATAAAGGGCAAGGGGGCTAAGACAGATTCTGGAAGACTGTCTTTAAGAGAAATAGGATACTATATTTGGTGGGGTAGGAGGAATTGGGAAAGAGTTAGAAGATTAAGGGTTAAATTAACCATGATACATTGTAAGAAATTATGTAATAATTCATATAGAGAACTATAAGAATTTTTCTCTATAATCCCATTTTACTTAAATGAAGTAAGCCCATTTAGTTTTCAATTCATAAACATAGGAAATTGTATGAGAGTATAGACTTTTAATTTTGTCATTAAAACATAGCTTTAGCCGGGCGGTGGTGGCGCACGCCTTTAATCCTAGCACTTGGGAGGCAGAGGCAGGCGGATTTCCGAGTTCGAGGCTAGCCTGGTCTACAGAGTGAGTACCGGGACAGCCGGGGCTACAGAGAGAAACCCTGTCTCAAAAAACCAAAAAAAAAAAAAAAAAAAAAAAAAAAACATAGCTTTAGAATGTTTTACTATGTCCTTAAGTTACTTTCTTACTCATATACATGCAGCTTTATTGCAGTATACAGAGCTTCTAAAATAGAAATAATTTTATTTCCATAACTTACAGTAAAAACCACACACATGCATCATACATAATACACATTTGTTATAAGATAAAACAAATGTATATTGTTCATTTTTTGCTGATTCAGTGGTGCAATAGAGCTTTGACTCTAATGATTAAAAGTCAGGTAAAGTGTTTCCTATGAAATATAACATTTAGCTATCATCATTGAATCCATTGTACAGAATGGCATAGCAAAGCTTCTCCTGTGCTCCTGAGAGCCAATGTAAGCAAGATTCATGACTTTATCACATCACATCATTCTTTGACTCTTATTTTTCTGCTACAAAATAATGACAGTTAATGATATTATCAAGTATTTGTCTTTGACTTACTGAATAAATACCTAGAAAACTAAGCAAGAATGAGAATAAATCTTATAAGGGCCTGATGTAAAACTGATGTACAAAATTTCTGAAACTGGCATTACTCTTAATTATGTCCAAGTCTTACTCAGTAAAATCAGGCAGAGGGACAATAGAAGCAGTATGCTTTACATATGGTATATGCTGGAAATAATTTATTTGAGTTGCTTATGTGTTGCTGGCATGCTAATTATTAATAGAGTACTCTTCTTACCAAAAGAGAACAATAACCATATAGAGCCAGCAATTTTAACAAGGATACCAAATCTTTAAAATTAATTAGTGGCTAGAGATTGAATGGAATCTCCAGGAATTAGTGATTTTAAAAATCATGTTTAATTGTTGAAATCTTGATGTGGGAATAACTGCCCAATTCCAAGGCTCTGGGCTTAGAATCCTCTGGACAAAATATTATTCATCTATTAATTCATTTCCATGTTTTCTAGTAAAACATCATCATGTTTTTGATTTTCTGAACTTTAATGAATACATATAATAACCTACCATCTGAAATTTTATTGCAAAAATTCTCAAATTTATATTAGCCCGGAATGAACTGCTGGTTGTTTGGAGACTTTATTAGTAGATGGCATTCTTATAGAATTGAGTTGTTAAGATTGCAAAGCCTTGCCGGGAGGTGGTTGTGCACGCCTTTAATCCCAGCACTTGAGAGGCAGAAGCAGGTGGATTTCTGACTTCGAGGCCAGCCTGGTCTACAGAGTGAGTTTCAGGATAGGATAGCCAGTGCTACACAGAGAAACCCTATCGTGAAAAACAAAAAACAAAAAACAAAACAAAAAAACAAACAAAAAAAACCAAAAAATAAGACTGCAAAGCCTTTATTACCTTTGAGTAATTAAGTGCAGAATGGGTAGGAAATATAGGGTACTCATTTCATGTCAGAGAAGTTACTCTGGGGTCAATGGCTATCTTATACCTTTAGTAGTATAAACTAAACTAATAGTTTAAATAGTTTTGTTTTGGTTACAAGATTCCCAAAGGTCATGTATATGTTCATTCTTGTATAGGAAATATTATACTTGTATATAAAGTTGTGTTTGAATATTCTAAAATTTATGGTTAGTTATTTGAAAAACTAGTTTTCTTTTATAAACTATTAACTTTAATCCAGAGGGAAGGAGAGATAATCAACAGTTAATGCCCTTATCTCTACAGTATAAATATTCAGTTTACATTAGTTATAATAGCTCAAAGTTCTAAAATTTATCCATTTTTCCATCTATATAGATACATAAATAAAACAGCTGCTCATAAATTTGTATAAGGAGTAATATCTAATCCAAATGTAAAAAATACATATAAACACTGATAAACACTAAAATAGAAATAGCAAAAATATTTAAGAGACAAAGTAAATCTCAAATGACTATCTAATAAGTGATTGGAATGGTTTTCTTTCTATTTCTAACTGGACTGGACTTGGAATGAACCAGGAGACACATCTTCTGGTGTATTAATGAGGGCATGTGTACAGAGTTGTAACTGAGTGAAGAAGATTCTCTCCGAATGTGGGCAGTATGGTCACATGGTCTGTGGTCTCAAATTCTATTAAAGGTAGAACGAGAAGGATTGCACACTCACCATTCTAAGTACCACATTCACCATTCCCTAGGCTTCTTGGCAATATATACATTGTCACTTTGTTTTATAACTGGATATTTTCTTTACTCACATTTGAAATGTTTTCCCCTTTCTAGGTCTCACTTTTAGAAACACCCCTATCCCATGCTCCCAACCCCTGACTCTATGAGGGTGCTCCCCAACCCACCCACCCACTCCTGTATTGCCTCTCTGGCATTCCCTACAGTGGGGCATTGAACATCCTCAGGACCAAGGCTTTCTCCTGGCACTGAAGTCCAACAAGGGCATCCTCAGCCATATATGCGGACAGAGCCATGGGTCCCTCCATGAGTATTCTTTGGTTGGTGGCTCAGTCCCTGGAAGCTCTGGAGGGTCTGGCCTGTTGACACTGTTGCTCTCTCCATGCGGCTACAAGCCCCCCTCAGCTCCTTCAGTCCCTTTTCCAACTCTGTAATCCAGAACCCTTACTCTCAGTCCAATGGTTGACTGTGAGCATCTGCCTCTGTATTTGTCAGGCTCTGGCAGAGCCTCTCAGGAGACAAGAATATCAGGCTTCCATCAGCAAGCACTTTTTGAGATCCACAATGGTAATAGGGTTTGGTGGCTGTATATGGGATGGATACCCAGGTGGGGCAGTCTCTGGATGGCCTTTCCTTCAATATCTACTCTATACTTTATCTTCACATTTCCTCCTGTTAGTATTTTGTTCACCCTTCTAAGGACTGAAGCTTCTACATTTTAGACTTCCTCCTACTTAGTCTTCATATGGTCTGTGAATTGAATCTTGAGTATTCCGAACTTTAGGGATAATATTCACTTATCAATGAGTACATACCATGTGTGTTATGTTGTGACTGAGTTACCTCACTCAGGATGATATTTTCAAGTTCCATCTATTTGCCTGCAAATTTCATGATAGCATTGTTTTTAATAGCTGAGTAGTATTCCATTGTGTAAACTAACCACATTTTCTGTATCCATTCTTATCTTGAGGGGCATCTGGGTTTTTTCCAGCTTCTAGCTATTATAAATATGGCCACTATAAACATAGTGGAGCACATTGTCACTTTTCAATCTTTCTGTCATGTTTATCTGTGAGAGACTGTTTCTTATTCAAATATCAACGCTAGTAAACTATTCTTCTCTCATGCTTTTTTTTGTTAGTTATTGATTCAGAGTAGCAGGAATAGTAAACAATACAGAAAATTGATACTAATTAGTGAAACTTTTGCTGTAAGAATCTTGACCCTACTGTTCATAGCTATCTGAACCTGAGATAACTGAGGAAGAATTTCAAGATGTGGGTGGAAGACTAGAAAGCTGATGGAAACTGAGAAATCTCAAAAGGTCTCCAGAATAAAGAAACACTGCAATGGGAAGTAGAATAGAGGTATTGTGTTCTATTGTGGATTAATTCTGTCTGTGTCTTAAAAATTTGAATAATACCACATTCAGATATTAGAGATTAAGAATTTTGTTGGGGGAAGTTTGCAAGACCGCATGGAACCCATTGTTGCTGCTCAGAGTATTTTCAGAGAGTTCCATAGTGAACCATCAAAATAATATGAAAGTAAAAATGGGCATTTGGGTGAAAAAGGAGAATATGAGCAGTTATTGACAATAAGGAAACATCTAAGGTTTATAGCTGGACTGAGATACTTGAAATACATGAATTGTGGGCTTGGTTTTTTACCTTTCTGCATTCTGATATTATCTGGGTCAAATGTGTTCCAATGTTAATACTATTCTCCATTTAGAATGGGAATGCCTACTCATATTACATATTATACGTGTTGGACATACATAATAACTTGTATGTTGTTTCCTTTTACAAGATTTCAAAGTTGCAGATTGTGTGAGTCAATAATATTTAGCACTTACAGTTTAAAAATCTATTGGACAAAGGTGAATTAGGTGACTTTTGGATATGGATTAAATGTTACTTTATGTTTTAGAAGAATACTTAACTTTAGAGACTAGGAGCAAACTAATAGGCTCTAACAAAATGTGGTTGGTTGTCCTAGAAGTTAATAAGCATCAGTTGTCATTGTGATTGTGAAAATTTATTGTCAAACTAACTGGATTTGGAAAGTCTTGGGAAACAAAATTCTAGAAAGTCTATGAAGTCGTTTCCAATGAGCTTGAGCTGAACATGGAAACTAATCTATTTATGACCTTATGTATCTGGCTTAATAAAAAGAGAAGAAAAAAATCCATGTGAGAACCAGCATTTATCTTTCTGCTTGCTGAATTTAACCACTTCACACACTTGTTAACATACCTCCAAACCATATTGGGCTGTATTCTATGAGAAAGTGAACCAAAACAAACTTTCGATACTTGAGTTACAAGGTTTACTTATTCTATCACAAAATGGTGAAACTAATACACTCATATAGAAAAGTATATGGAAACTATGCATACCCTTATAGGTCCATCTTAATGTATACATATCTGTAGATAGACATATATATATACATTATATATGACTGTATATAAACTTTCCCTGTTTTGGTTGTAGGCTACTTTCTTCTCTTTAAAAACTACTGCAAGCAAAGGATTGAAAATTTAGGGATGATGATACTGCTGATGACTTTTGAGAACATGAATTTCCCCTTAAGGTTAAGGTATTTTCTGAGCACATGGCCACAGACCCTGTGGCTGAATGATAACTCACATTTTGCTGAGCCTTGACCACTCATTCTGGTGACAAATGGGACAGATTCTACAAACTGCTTCACACAAATACTTTTGGATTGCTTGTTGTGTGCATTTGCAGAGCTGAAAGTTCCATTTGTCTTGTAATCCTTACGGATCAAAATGCATTAGTCTTTCTCCTTCTCCTCCAATCAGTGCCAGTTTTCCTCTCATGAGTAAATGGCTGTGTGGAGTCTCTTTACTCATTACAACCACTGGCTTATGAAATTTTCAGTGCAATTTGTACTGTATATAATTTCATTAATCCTTCAACAAAACATCTTACATTTCTATAAAAAGCAGGTTAAATATTCTTGGATAGGTTTATGGTTATTGTTACTTAAATATATACTAATATAAATATGATGTGTGAATAGTTCTATGTAGAAAAAAATGAAAATGTTATGCACATTAAAATATTTATACTTAATTCACTTTTTAACATTAATGGTATTCTTATCTTAAAAGTATCTAAGTATAATGTTTGAAGATGTACTACTAGGCACTTTGGTTTCTATGTCCATACTACTAGCAATTATTATAGGTGTATTTATATAATTGTAAGTAAATGATTATCTGTATATATTTACAATACTTATTTAATATTTCCTGTATTATAACTCCTTTGCAATGAGTATCAACATATCAAAAAAATCCTTTTATTGTTTCTATAAATTTAAAAAATATACAAGATCCCACTAATTTCTTTATCCCTAAATGAGTAAATATTGACATATAATCACACCCAAAATTATTGAAATTTACTAGGTTATATTTACATACAAATGTTTGTTGTGCTGTTGAACTGACTCTAATATGTTCTGACTATCCTAGGCATGAAGAGGTACTGCTAGGTGCTCCTGGCAGCATACATTCTGCTATATCTTCTTACCACAATGGACAATGTAGTCTTTCTAAACTATAAATTAATTTGTTTAGTTAGTTTACCTGAGACTACAGTTTCCTCTCCCTTCTCTCCTACAAGTCCTTCAGTACCCCTCCTTACCCCCATTCACCCCTCTTCCCTTTCTCTCCTATGGATATCATCTGGCCTGGCTATACCAACATGCAGTAAGACTAGGTGCATCTTCTCATACCCATAAACCAAGATAGCCATAGATCTGCTTCCCTCTGTTACTTTCATAGAGTAGTTTTTCATGGCAGCAAGAAGATTTACTAATGTTCTACTAGATAATTCTCTTTTAGTACTCCTTGCACAGGTAGGTTTCATGTAGTGTGCTTTAACCCATTGTTAGCAGATTGATTATATTAATGATCATGACAAGACACAGTGTTCCAAATGTGTCCTTATGCCATTGCTCTGAGATCAAGGATAAGCAAGCTTGCTGAAGGATGAGACAGGAAAAACTCAAAGTTAAATAACAGTCATCTTTGTTTTGGCCATGGGAAATCATATTGAGGGCCTTTATTTAAATATTAGAGTGGAGAAATCCCAAGAAAACTGGTAATTGACATGAAAACAGAGAGAATCTGGGAATATAAACTGCAAGAATCATGGAATTGGACTAGTCTACCTGTCTTGAGAGACATTTGTTAGATTTTCTGGTTAGAGTCCATGGTCCTAGGGCACTCTATCCTCACAACTACAATTGTATTATTCCTGACAACTTA
Source organism: Mastomys coucha (assembly GCF_008632895.1). Classification (NCBI taxonomy): domain Eukaryota; kingdom Metazoa; phylum Chordata; class Mammalia; order Rodentia; family Muridae; genus Mastomys; species Mastomys coucha. Next base: position 80,141,216 of record NW_022196894.1, read on the forward strand.
CGTTATATTATGTTTCTAGTGAGGGTATAAAAAGTCTGCCTGCTTGCAATAAAATCGTCTCAGTCTGAGTATTTCTGTGACCCCTCTGACCTGTGTCTGATAAATGACATTCCCTCTGACCATAATAAGATAAAACCCTGCTTAGTAAGTAAGTTCTAGCACTTACAAAAAAACAATGTTTTGTACCAATATGACCATCTGTTAATTACCTCCAAAGGGAGAAAGACTTCTACCAATAGGTACAATCATGACTTTATTGAACTTGAAGTAAAGATTCCTCTCCTTGAGCTTTAAACCTATACAGAGGTAAAGTCAATGAGTGACAGGTAACTGACAGAAGAAAATTGAATGACAAGTCTACTGTGATGGTGAAGAAGAGACTGTCTAGAATATAGACCATCCCACTTAGGCCAATGGGAAATTGCAATGTAATTAAAGCAGGGCAACTAGGTTTCAGGCACCCTACTGATGTCAGGGGACACCTCATATTATTCAGTCTTTGGTCTTATCTATATACCAAGTAAAAATTGAACAAGAAAGAGGAACTGAAGACAAATTACTGAAATTTAAGAGAAAAATTGTTCTCTTAGTGGCTGGACAGGGAGATAACAGTGTCAGCAGCCATAAACAATTTTTTCCAGGAAAAAAAAAGTTATGAAAATGTACTTGAAGGTGAGAATAACATTTGTTCTGAAGAACATTTAAGAGCAGTGGCCCCATGCAGTAGGTCCTTTGGGTTTCGTAGCTCATTAAGAAGGTGTTTATTTACTTCATTGTCTTTCCATGGTCCATTTTCCTTCTTCCCTATTGACCTTAAGCTGTAAGCAGAATGTTATTTTCCTTCCTTCCTTCTTTGTTTGCACTGAAGGATCCTATTATACTATTAATGACACCAAGGATGTTCATATTTATGTAAAAGTGTGTTTTATCATTTTCAATAGAGGTTAGGATGTGCAAAAGTAGGAATGTAGGTCTTAAGCTATTCTGAATTTCTTTTCACTTGTCACAAATGGTGTCCAAAGGCACATGGCTACCAAGGACCTGAAACTATGATTTTGATAAGTGGGTATTATATGTAAACATAAAGTGCTAGCATCCTACCAATAGAGAAATACATATGCAATCCCTCATCAGGTGCCTTTCTTTTTGTATTATATGATAACTTACATAGAGATACAGAACTGATTAACATACAAAGAATAAGAGGTTGTAGAGTGTGTAGCCACAAATAGGACATGTCTATTACATGCATTTCTTCCAAATCTTAGTTATCATTGTAGAAGAAGAGGCAGAAGTGATGTGAAAGGCAGAACGGGTGGATATGTACTATGAAACACATTTGCTAGATATGTCAGTGCTATTGTACAGATACACTTACAGGGTCTGTGAGCATATGCACAAGACCAACCAATTAATTAGTCTAAAATCCCAGCATTGACAGGGGAGGGGCTCCTGAAAATTTGCCCATTGTTAAAAAGTTGATGTCATGTTACAACTGCTGGTATAAGACAGTAAGTTTTCTTGAAGAAGCAGCCCCTGAAGGGCTATAATGCTCCAGGAGATGGTTCAGAACACACCACACACACTCACACACAAAGACACACACACACACACACACACACACACACACACACACACACACATATATATACTATTTTTAAACAATAATAAATCTTGAGATAAACAATTGAATATATCTTTTTAAAATAGTAGTTCTTTCAATATGTGATTTCAAAATGGAATACTGTTCAAAATGAACAGTGTAGCAGAATTATAATAAAAGATAGTCTGAAATTTTTCTTTGAGGTCAGTCATTTATTAGTAATTACTTCCTGGAAATTAGCTGTTTACAGAAAATCATAATTTTTACCACATTAAAATAGTTCTTTGGAAAGTATATTATATGATTTAATCATTTTAACATGCATTATTTTAATTTTATTTTTCTATTAATAAATGCCTTTGTTATTAAGTGAAATATACTTTTATACAGTATATTCTGATTTGGTTTTTCTCCCTGTTACTTTTAAATTAAAGAATTACACTAAAAGTGGCGAGGAGACTACCAATTATCACAGTTGAAGTAATTTTGCATGTGATTTCTGTTTGAAAACTGAAATGTAACATGGCAGAAATTTAATGACATTTTCTTAAAAAAAACCTGAAGTCCTGGGATACATAGATGAGAAAAAGTGGGAGGATGAGACATTAATGACTCTTATTCTTGTGAATATATTTTACTGGAGACATTTTAAGTCAATACTGAGGACAGAAGATGCTAGAAAGATTAGGCAACAATAGCCTGCATGTAAACATAATGCAGAGATGCAGAAGTCATCTCTTTTCAGGAAGTACTTTCAACTCCGCTGTGGAGAGCACAGGCAACAAATCCTTCCCAGTTGGTCTTCCCAGCTGGTAGCACTCAAGGATCCCTCCTACCTGGAAAAATTCAATTCCCTCACTGAGCCAACCACCAGCACTTGGCAGCTGAGTGAATTAGAGATATGAAGACCTAGACACATTGACTCATTACCAATAAATAAATTGCAAACTGAATAATTTTGAGTTACCTGTTCAAATTTAGGTAATTCAAAATGAGATATGATAGGCTGTCTTGTTTAGGATATAAATGACACAAAATAACTAATCTCATTATCATATCATTTTTTAAAATTTATACTGAAATATAAACACATCTTTTGGTAGGCAAGGAAAGGAACAATTTTAGCTTTACTGTGTTTTGCTAAGATTGGTTCCCTAGTTGAGATAAGAATAATACCTATTAGTAGATCCTAAGATGATGATGATGATGATGATGATAATAATAATAATAATAATATATAATAATAATAATAAATATAATTTCATGTCAATTCCAACTGGGATCAAATGAGTACTTTGGGATTGCTTACAGAGTATGGGTGAGAGGTTACTGTAAAAATTATGGATGATCCTAAAAACCCTACTGACAAGTATTCACCAACTTGGATAATGGGTTACCAATACATACAAAGAATGAATCCTCTTTCTCTTGTCTTCAACAGTATATAAATCATAGCCTTTCCTGAGACCTCTAGACCCCAGTGCAAGTAAGGAAGAACTGCACACATATGGCTTAATTCGCAAGTGAGTATACAATGACTTGCCCTAGTTTCAACTTCTAGGAAAGATTTCCAAGAGTTAAAAAATAAGGTCTTATGATCTGATGATCCTTGGTAGGCAGACAAAACTGAGTTTATATAGGGGAGATTATTGTTTAACAATAATATTGTGGAAGAGTACAGCTCTATTATATAAAGTAATTGTGGTATACTTTTATGACAGGTTGATAATATGAGTTTTGTACCTTTGTGCTCTGATTACTAACTTAAATGATAATTATACTCTTAACAAACAGGAAATAAATCATAACTTTAAATCTTATTTAGTATATGCAGTGGATAAGATGAATGTATCATCTGTCAAAACAGCACCAATAATATATCAAATCATGTTTAATGCACATTAGTTCCTAAATAAGTGCAACAATTCCTACAGCATTAGAGAATTTTAGTAAAGTATGATATTTATGACTCATGAAATATCCAATTCTATTTTCATTGTAGAATTCTTTCCATAGTAATCATACATATACATCTTCTTTTACAACATCACCAATATTCCTAAAGTGTTCATGTCATTAGTTCTACTCATCTAGTGTTCATTAAGATTATTTTTAATGCAGGAGGCAGAAACTATTTTGGGAAAATTAAGTATGTTTCAGTCCGTTGCTTCTCCCTTCAGAATTAAAGGATATATTACAATCAGAGTGATTTGGAAGTCCAACCAGATGTTAGAGAAAGTACCTCTGAGATCTCTAAAAAGAAATTTTCTCAATGGAACTAAAGAAATAAAAAATGGAGTTACTCAAAGCACCACACTGCTGAGATTTCCTCCTGCATTATGATTCTATCGATAAACACGCATCACAGAACTAAAGCATGTTGTTTCTTGGTTCTGTCACGTTTTGGTTAATACTTTTTTTTTTAAAAGCAAAAGAATGTAAAACACAGATGCCTAGTTTCCAAAAAAAAAAAAAAAAAAAAAAAAAAAAAACAGAAAAAAGAAGTCTTTAAATTAACTTTACAAATGCCTCTAGAGAGTCTCTATAAAACTCTGCAAAGGTAATAATAGAAATGGATAGATGAAAGGTAAGTCATACAAAAATATAAAGTATAACTTCTTTCCAATAGATGGACCAATAGTGCCATCTATTGCCTCTGATGTATTCTCTATATGTATTTTTATATGATAACATAATAAAGGTATTACTTCTGTGTCTTTATTTTAATATTTTCATACATTCAAAATATCATAAAATTAATGGTCCGAGGTTAAATTTCAGAATATGTTACATATGCACACAGCATTTATTTATTGAATACTAAATTGATTTTATTCATCTATCAGAGAACAGCTTCTCTTTATCAAAATTTATATTCTGGTCTACAAAGTTTTATGTCCATTCTACATAGAGTACAGTGTAGGGCCATACTGTTTGAACGATGTATGAATACTGACTTCAAGGTATGCATTCTGCATTTAAATGATATTTAGTTTTGAATTCAGATGAAATAATGCTCCAATATGCACGTCATCAAACCACTTTAAGAACATCTGTGGTTGGTATTATGCAAGTGTTGCTTAAAGGAAGGAACGTAAAAATAAAATATTTCCAAAGCTTTTTCTTAAGTATATGTTCTAGTAATTCAGCAAATTGTAGTATTGCTTGCTATAGGTTATATTTTGGATTACTATTCATTCCAAGAGAGGTAAATGGTTATAGTTAATATTACTTCAGATTTTAAATTTCAACTCAACTAAATATATTAATTCATATTGAAAATGTTGATGCTAAATCATACTACAGATATGTGCTCTAGACGCTAAAAACAAAACAACCAACCACTAATGAATGAAAATAAATACAATCTAAAACTCTACACATGAAAATACTTTTTTCCATAAATGTCTACTTGAGATATTTTTAAAAAATAGAAGACCTATTGCTAGCAATCAAGCTTTCTAAGAATAAAATTTTTTTAATATATACAAGAAATTGGGAGGGAGATTGAGTAGCTTAGAGAACTTGAAAGAGGTATGGAAGAAGGTAATCAATATACATGCTTTATATAAATGTATCAAACTTTCAAACAATACAAATAATAGTACTTATGAGAAATAATTTCTGAAGAAAGAAAATGATCATAGGTTCAGGCTGTCCATATTTTGCTGATGGTTCAGAAGGAAGCACTTGAGCAGACCATGTGCCCTGAGGGAACAACTGCAGCTGCATCATGTGGGGCTTTCCTCATTGCTGTTGAATAAAACCGACCTTTAATGATAAACTCCAAATTTTACTTCTTTTCAATTTTATTAAAGAGTAGGCTATATTCATCATCATAAACAAAATATATAGCAGCCGTATATTTTAATTTCCTGAAGTTCTTTATAGTCGTTGCCAACTTAACTTACTCAAACCTATTCTATTTCAGTACTCAATAATTTGCGCTCGTCCTCCACCCCAATCATATAAGTAACATTATACAATAATTTCAAAAATTACACAGAAACTTACATATTGTTTGTCTCTGGTTCTGTTTAGTTAATTCATTAAACCTAAACTTCCTTTACACCTTTGGGTCTCCTTTCTTGTCCAACTAGAAATATTTTATTGTAAGTTAAACACAATTTCCTCTTAGGCTTCTCATTTAAGATATGTTTAATACATTTATATTTTCAAACTTCTAGTGTATTATAAATAGTATTGGTATAATATTGTCATTGTGCTGGGCTTTTTTTTCAAACTTGACTGTGACATAAACTCTTATATTCTGGGAAGAGTTTCCTCATATGAGAAAAAGCTTACATTAGATTCTTTATTGACAGTTCTATGGATCTTTTTCTTGATTAATGATTGCTGTGTGAGGGTCCAGCCTACTGCAAATGGCTATACCCCTAGACACGTAGTCCTGGATGGCATCAAAAGCAGACTGTGAAAATCAGGAATAGCAAACCAACAAGCAATATTTCTCCATAGCCTCTGCTTTAGTTCCAGATACCAACTTATTGCACTGAGTTTTTGGCCTAATTTCCCACAGAATGCAACTTCAGTGAAAATGAATAATTTCCTTCTCAATTTGCTTTTTGTCATAGGTTATCATAGCAGTAGAAAGCAACCTAGAAAATAGTCATTCATATTACTGCATAAAGATAAGGTTTTATTTCATAAACAAGTGTAGGGGTCTGGCTGGCGGCTCCGTTGGGTGCTTCTTCGGCTGGAGATAATTGAGTACCTGTGAACACAAGCGGGTAAGAGAGAAAGGAAGACACGGACGCCAGGTAGCTGTATCGAGATGAGATGAGATGACTTTACTACAGGATCACTGAGTTTATATGGCAACAGACAGCATCGAAACCAAAACAATCTTGGTTTTTAGCATAGACATGATAGCAGAGAAAAGGCACACTAGTCTGTATACAAAACAACACTTCAAACAGAGAAGCAGGCTGAGTTTTCAGTTTCAGTTCTTTTGAACTTCTGAGCTGCATTGTCCATGTTTGATCTCAGGGGCCAGTCGCCAGTGTTTTCGCACCACAGTGGGAGGCCTCAGCCCAGAGCCTAACATTTCTATCAGTTCCGGAACCAGCACGGAGCAGAGGGGCAGGATGCCACAAACAAGGTATCTATGAGTACTGACCTCGTGTGGTTAGTATGCATTCAGTTTGTAGACAAGAAGGTTATTTGTAAACATGCTCCCATTTTGAACATATATCAATCCAAAGTGTTGCAAATATTATAATGTAACACCTGAAATTTGGATGACAATATAGAGAAATAGAAGAAAACCCTTAACAATATAGTTCTGTGCACTGGCTCTTTGAAAAGGGTCTAATAGCTTTTGGTTGGGAGAGAGCATGGAGGATTGTAGGTAGCTGGAGGCTGTCATTTTAAGTGGTGGATCTGTTGGAGGATTACAAATTTAGGATGCTAGTTTCTGCGCCCAGGGATTGCATTACCTGTTTACTCTAGACTAAGATTGTGTGGTGTTTTCCTTTATGCTACAACTCAAATGGGTTCCAGAGAAAGAACTTTAAAAATGCACAATACGGTCCTTCTCTGCCCCTTCCCTGCAAGTGGAGGGCCTATCTCCAGGGAATGCCCTAAGCCAGAGACCCAGGAAAGAGCCTCCATTTTATCTCCAGTGAGTTTCTGAGACCAGAGCAGCCAGCCAGGAGGCAAAGGCCCCACGAGTCGCAGGGGAATTGCAGGGTGGCAGGGACAGGACAAGCTCTAGTCAGAGACACTTAGAACATCTAACACCAAAAAGCAAGAGATGGCAAAAGGCAAATGCAAGAATCCTACCAACAGAAATCAAGAATATATGGCTTCATCAGAACCTAGTACTCCCACTGCAGCAAGTCCTGGATATC
>NW_022196894.1:80149587-80149800 GCF_008632895.1 Mastomys coucha
GCAGGCCTATCAGAATTACACCAGACTTCTCACCAGAGACTATGAAAGCTAGAAGATCCTGGACAGGTATCATACAGACCCTAAGAGAACACCAATGCCAGCACAGACTACTATACTCAGCAAAACTCTCAATCAACATAGATGCAGAAACCAAAGTATCCCATGACAAAACCAAATTCACACAATATATTTCCACAAATCCAGCCCTTCAAA
>NW_022196894.1:80154570-80171006 GCF_008632895.1 Mastomys coucha
TTCTTTGTTTTTTGGAGGGGAAACTAGGAATGGAGAAATTTACATGTAATAAAGAAAATATCTAATAAAAAAAGAAAAAAAAGAAAAGGGTCTAATAACTAAAAATTAATAAAACAAGCTGAACTATGACATTACATTAAGCAAAATCTTTTATATAAAATAAAAATAAAAAAGAAAGCATTATAGGATAGTAAAGATATTTTTGACTTGTATATTTGACAAGAAGTTAATATCTAAAATATATAAACTGCATAAAACCTGAACAAAACCAACAATCCAATGTATTATTAGGAAATTAAATAATGGCACACTCCTAAAAACACAACGTACTTACTATTCTAAGCCATAGTAAACTTTATATCTCATTCTGGATGGAATGCCTATTACTGAGAAAACAAAGAAGTAACAACAGGCTGCTATAATAGACATGGAGAAAAGAAATCATTGTACATGCTCATAAAATTATAAATGAGCAAAGCTACCACAGAAATCATAGTAGATGTTCCTTTAAAAAATAAAACATACTTACCACATTCATAGTCAGCCACTCTGGGGAATTTCTTCAAAGTAATCTATCTATCGTATGTAGTATATGCTCACGTGCCCAGCCATCTTTATTGTGACCCTTTTCACAATAGAAAAAAATAAGTCATCAGTCTAAATCATGTTTAACATATGAATGGAATATGAAAATATGGGATGGATACACACCGTTGCCCACTTTTTCTCATTCTTTTGTCTGGAGGTGATGTTGATTTGAAGGTGGATTCAGAGGAAAGATAGATATAGTCTACTAATCTTTGTCCCTTTATCGGTGAACTGAAATCATTTATATTGAGAGCTATGGAGAATCAGTGTGTATTGTTTCTTGGTATTTTATTGTTATGATGTAGTATTTCCACTTCTCTTTTGATTTACTGTTTTTTTATTTATCCCTCATTTCTTGAGTGTTGTTAACCTATTAAAACTGAAGTCTTCCCTTCTAAAGAACTCTATTGAAACCTAGATAACACTTAAATTTGATTTTATTGTGTGATATTTTCTTTCCCTGTTTATTGTCATTAAAAGTTTTCTATGGTATAGTAGTCTGGGACAGCACTTCTTGTTCTTAGACTTTCCAGGTTTTATTTCAGTCTAGGTTTTCTTTAGCAATTCTATTTCTTCTTTAAATTCTACTTGGGAATCATTTTCATTATTTCATTCAACAAATTGCATTCTTTCAGTCTTCATTGAGAAATTTATTATGGTTCTTGAATATATTTATACTTGTTCTTTTAAAGTCTTTCTCTTGTTCTCAGAGGCTCCAGTAGTAGAGTATTGGGTACTAGTTGTGGCATATGGTCTTGTCTGGTAATGGTTTCTTTTTGTGTGTAGGCTTTTAGAGTTATGACGATTAAAGTGATTCTTTGTCTTTTCTTTGTTTTGTGGGTGTTCCATTCCTTGATTAATTTTTCTCTCTCCATGTTAGGAAAGTCTGGTGACTGTGAGTTCCCTGGTAGACAATGCTTCTGCAGGTCTCTAAGTGACAGAGATGAATAAAGGTTGACCCACAGAAAACGTTTAGGAAAGCTTTGAAAAAGCTAAGGGAATCCTATCTACATCAAGAGGCAGGGCTCTTGGAGTATGAGGTGTGATAAGTGGACAGATTCCTGTAAGTAGGTTGTATAAAGACGAGAATATGGAAGGCAGTTATGAAGGTGACATGGAAACACTGGGTCTATATGAGGAGTGGGAGTTTGCAATTCTCAGAGTTGAGGTGGAAAGGACAGACACCTGCAAGTAGATTGTTACAAGGATAAAGATGAGAAACAAGAGATCTTAATGGAGGGTAGGAGCGATAACATGAATTGCCTACTTGAGTCCCAGACCAATGAGGTCACTGTGGTTTTCAGATAGAAAGTGTATCTTGGTAGTGGACGTTACCTAAAGAAATGGCAATGGGCTGGAAGAGGACTAAGATGGTCCAGAGAAAAGAGCAAAGCTAGCTCAGCTTCAAGATTCAATAGAGTCACTAGGTAATAGAAGTACAATGGGAGGGGCATATAGCAGCAGCCTGCTATAGGACAGACAGTGGGACAGTGAGACAGGAGAGATCATAATGGAGAACAAGAAAGAGGGAAACTTGCTTACCACGTTCCCATTTTCCTTGCTTAATAGATCTGGTACCTAACATTTATAAGATATTCATGAAAATACAACTGTCCTATATATCAATATTAATAGTTCAGTGTCTGTTTAATCTCTTTCAGGATTTTGGAATATAAAAGTATACACAGTTTGTAAATATATATTATGAACATTCATGTTGTATCACAGTCTTCTTTTTTGCCACAATCTAAAACCCTATATAAAACTCTTAGAGATCAATATGACCTGTCTTTAGTCTAGTGTCATAAAGTTTAAGACAGCAAAATTTAATCTTTTACAAACAAACCCAGAAACATATATAAATGTTTATCTAGAAAACACTAATAATCAAATGAATTAGAGGGATAGGGTGGCTGAAAACCTGCATGAGACAAAAAAAATACTGTGTATTGCCCTTATTTGTTCTTAAAATTAATAAGCAGGATATTTGTGTCCTCTCATATAATAAAACATTCATTTTGCAATATTCAAAATTAATATGAGGAACTCTTTTATTATATTTCAACATTTAAATTTCTTAATGGTGTATGTTCTGATGATTGCTTAAAAAGAAGTGGAAGAAATTCCGGGCCAGGAAATCTAGAGATGAGTGCTTGCTGGCATGTGCTTTAGTCTTTCCTCAGCACACAGAAACTGGGCCAATATTAGTTATGGGTCTATAGTTTCATTTGAAGTCAGGATGTAATCTTAAATTTCTTCATTTAAATTTAAAGATTTAAATTTAAAAATTAAATGTTTTAGTTTGTTTTGACTACATGTTGTTGTTATACTTTCTCTTGGAGCATCTGCATTCTATCTGCGAAGTAGCAATGAGAAGTTCATGTCTACAAGGCAAATGCTTGTAAAGGCTTTCCTTAAGACATACCAAACAAAATTCTAAGCAATATCATGGCTCTTTGTCTTTTTCTTGCTTCTTAACTATCACTGCTAACCCCTTCTATATCCATGTGTCTCATTCTGTGCTTATTGTAGTAGGTTCTCACAACCAAAGTAGGTTATTTGAATTTAGATCTTGGCACTGATGCTGACTCTTCTTAAATATTTTTTCTTAAAACTACTCTTTAATGTACTCATCACGTATAGCTTTCTTAAAAGTCACTGTACCTTATTATTGTTTCCTGAACTTCATCTAAGACAAAAACTTAATCAGGCACTCTTCTTTTTCCTATATTAAAAGACTTATCCAAAATAGCATGACATGTATTGGATGCATTTTAAAGTAATTGAAATCAAGAACTTTAAGGCAAGGGTTTTCCATACTAACCTGTTTTCTCCAGCACTAATGTCTTTCACATTTGTCCAGTTTGTACATATTTAAAGCTCTATTTGTGAGAAATGCTCCAATGTCCCTCCAAACTCTATAACAACATTAGTGAATGTGATTGGGAGAAACTTCAACATAACAAACCTAAAAGATAATTCACAGATTTCAGGCCCATGGGAATTCTATGTAAGTTCTAACTTTTAACTCAAACATGTTTTAGTTAGTTCTGTCTTTTCATCCTTTTTTTTTACTATGACATTTATATGTTATTGTTATTAGTCTTTGTGCATTATTTTTGTAGTTTGAGATAACAATAAAAACAAATCATAACACAAAAAATGGAAAAATAATCAATCATGACATTTTTTCACTTGCAATATTTTCTTATTTTAATTGAATTGAGTGAAATTAATTTATTGAATGAAATACATTAATATTGTAATTGAAATTAATGGTTTTAATAGAATTATCTGATGTTAAAAACAAAAGAACTATAAGGCACCTTAATTGAGTGATAGGTAGATAGAAACCTCTTAATCAAGAATTTACAACATTCATTCTATACTTTATCTCTGCCATTGAAGGACCTGATTACTTGAGAAATGGTCAATGGTAACCTTTCATTTCATGTGATCAAATAAGGCAATTGAAATTAAAATCACAAACTAATTATAGTTTCAATAAAACAAATAACATATCAATTTTATTATTTAATATAGTGAATTTTACTAGTTTCCACCAAGAATTCTGAATTTTACATGGAGAGTAAATAAATGTATTATGAATGGATATTTTGCTATAGTATTGCTCTTCAGTAGGCCAAATTTTTTGGTTCAATGAATCCTATTTTTCTTACATGACTGAGTTTTAGTATTAAAAACTGGCTCTAAATAGATAGGATGACCTTTCTTCAAACAAAATCATTTTGGTTAATGAATCATATGAAATTATAATACTCAAAATCATGAAGCTACAAATTAGGTCACTGATGAAGACTATAATCTATTTATGGAAATATGATTATGATATATGATAAAAATAGATTTCAGAAAGATAAATAAGTATTTTGTGGATGGATATTAGATGATGGATAGATTACAGATAAATAGATGACAGATAGATAGATAGATAGATAGATAGATAGATAGATAGATAGATAGATAGATAGACACTGCTTAGATTATAGATCACAGAAAAAAGAGTTTGGATGGATAGATAACATAAGTAGAAAAGTGTAACTTTTTAACATCACACAAAAACTATAATTCATGAATTAAATTTAACATTTAAGAAGATTTCAAATTTAAACTGATAGTTTAACTTTATGATAAAATTAACTACTGAAATCAATGGAATGGAATTGAATACCCTGAAATAAACCCACATACCTACAGATACTTGATTTTTGGCAAAATAAGGCAAAAGCATATTATGGAAAAAAGAAAATATCTTTAACAAATAATCATGGGCTAACAGTATGTCTGCATGTAGATGAATGTAAATAGAGCCATATCTATCACCCTGTACAAAACACAAGTCCAACTGGATCAAAGACTTCAAAATAAAATGGAACACACTAAATATAATAAAAGAAATCATAGAATGGCCTTGAACTCATTGTTACAAGAGTCAATTTCCTAAACAGAACACCAATGGCTCTGGCTCTAAGATCAACAATTGACAAATTGGATCTTTTGAAATTGACAAGTTTCTAACAGGCAAAGGAAACCCCCAATAGTAAATAACTGCAGTCTATAAATTAGAAAAAAAAAACAAATTCAACAGAGGGCTATAACTCTATTAAAAGTGGGAGGACTCTTGATTCGTTGAGGTGCATGTAAAGAAATAATGTCCTTAGTCATCAGGGTAATTTGTATCAATATGACCCTGAGATTCCCTCTTACACCAATCATAATGACTAAGATCAAAATCTCAAATGACAGCACATATTGTCAAGGATGTGAAGAAAAAGCAACATTCCTCCACTGCTGGTGGGAGTATGTACTTGTACAAACATTTTGGAAATAAATTTGGTGGTTTCTCAGAAAACTGGGTTTCATTTTACTCAAGACCAAGATATACCACTCCTGGGAATATTCTCCACTATACCACAGTGCATTTGATCAACTATGTGCATAGCAAAATTATTCATAATAGCCAGAAAAATTTATATATATATATAATTTTTATTATATATATATATATATATATATATATATATATATATATATATAAAGAGAGAGAGGGGGAGGAGAGTCTTTACATACATTAAAAACTTTGCTACATAGTAATACAATAGATTTTTCTTTAAATCGTTCAAGTTCAGAACAGAAATTATGGGAAGTATAGTTTTATGTCCACATGGAGCATTTATTTTAGAAAGGAAGACAAAGAGGGAAAAAAGCAAGGTTGTTGCTGTGTTTTCCTGGTAGCTTTGAGGTATGCTCCCTGGTACATGCCTCCTTTGTCCTGTAATATCTCTTTTCATCATGTAAAAAATAGACAGTGGAGAACATGAAAAATATCATGTTAAAAGTTTGGGGGATATTTCTGTTTAAGACTTTTGTAGGAATGCCTTATCAGGGGAGTAGTGTAATATGCAATCCCAAAATTCTGGTAATTTATAATCTGCTTGCTTCCAGTGAGTGCCACATGTCAAGAACTGAAGACAAAGATGATGTTTCTTCTGCAGTTTTTTTTTTCTATTTTTTGATTTTATGTTTTCTTTAGTTTCCTAAAGAGCATGTTCTTCCCACAGTCAGATAAACTCAGTTTGATTCCAGATAATTGAAAGGAGTACCTTTATTCTTCTTAAAATATTTATTTAAAATACATAGTAGAGATATCTCTGTACTTAAAAAATATTTAATGCAAATGTAACTATATAGTTTTCTATCAAAAGCAGACCATAGGCGTGCATCAGAAATACTAAGTCAGCTTAATCCAAACTAGATTTAAAATTCTGTTTTCTATGTCAATTAAACTACTCACTGCACTCATTGTGTAGGTGTTCTTTATTTGTTTACTGTAAGTGCAACAGACACTAAGCAGTGGAGTCATTTGTGGACATCTATAAGATTATATTCATATAGAACACAGTAGCTTTTCTTTCAGTTATCCTAGCTAATAGAGGGACCAATAAGTTATGTGTCTTAATATCCATTCACATTCCTGAATCAGAAGAATTCTTAATACTAGATGCTAGGCAATGGTCCATAGTGATATCATATTCTTTTCTATAGCAGAGTCATTTGTTCTAAATCTTCAAGTCAGCGCCGGGCGGTGGTGGCGCACGCCTTTAATCCCAGCACTTGGGAGGCAGAGGCAGGCGGATTTCTGAGTTCGAGGCCAGCCTGGTCTCCAGAGTGAGTTCCAGGACAGCCAGGGCTATACAGAGAAACCCTGTCTCGAAACCCCCCCCCCCCAAAAAAAAAAAAATCTTCAAGTCTAAATTTATTTTGATTGCATTTTTCTATCTGAAGCAACATCAACCACATCATATTTTCTTGTTCTCTTCTTGTAAGTATCTAGCCATCATTGTAACATGTTCCAATTTAAAAATATGATAGGAAACAGTTTTACCATGTCTGAAGAAGTTCAATCTACTGTATTGCCAATAACACTTGTGTTTTTCTTTTTGCCGTTGTCTTTTAATTCACTATTGGAATGTCTACAGAAATTGGAGAGATTTGGAATTGTGTCATTGCTCCTGTTGTTGTGTTTACAACAATCTTTCCATCTAATTTCCCATTTAATATAATAAAAAACTGGTGACTTCATTATAGCATACACTAAACTTGTTTCAAAATATTCAAGTTATTATTTTTCTTCTACAATAATATGGAATATTTGTCAAGGTAGACATGAAAACTAAATTGGATTTTGGGCCCATGGTTTTAGCATCTTCTACTTTTATATGTTTATTATGTATTACCTCTCCAGATGGATGAAGATACCCAATCACCAAGACAACATTTCAAATTTTTAGCAAGGCAAAAAGAAAAAAAAAGAGTGGAGAGCACATTTTTCTGTCAAGAGGCATTCTATGGTACAGTCCTTCATTTTGACTCACAATGACTGTCTTCACAGTAGCACCATGTCTACTAAAATGAACAGAAACTAGAAAATAAAGATTTTTCTGGGAAACTGTGAGATATTATAACAATTATGTTTCATGGAAAAAGAAACATCAAGATTACAGAAGATTACTTGCAAATTTGTTATTATATATAATTTTAATAAATCAATAATTGTCAGAATGCTTTGAGTAATGT
Organism: Mastomys coucha; assembly: GCF_008632895.1. Classification (NCBI taxonomy): domain Eukaryota; kingdom Metazoa; phylum Chordata; class Mammalia; order Rodentia; family Muridae; genus Mastomys; species Mastomys coucha. Next base: position 80,162,257 of record NW_022196894.1, read on the forward strand.
AAATGAAATTTAAATTCAGTATGCTAAATTTTAATCTATATCCTGCTAATCTACAAGAAACAGATTCTATTGATTATTATCTTTCTGAAACATTTCATACTGAATGATCTATAACAAAAATATATGATATGATTTCAATTTAAAATAATGGACTCAATTCTGTAATGAGTTTCCTTAAGAAATTTTCTGTTCACTCTTTTCCTTTAGGTGGGCACATTTAATATACTGCAAAATCTGTTGAACATCCTATAAAATTCACAACTTGGTATAGTAAATGACCTGGATTTTGAAAATAAAAATACAGGCAAGATTATGTTCAGCAGATTGGCTATAAATTGTATTTTTATAACATTGGATGCAAATTTAGACATGCAAAGATTCAAAACAAAAAGACTCTCCTTTGAATATTACAAGAAGAATTTCTTATAGCTTGAAAATATCAAAATGTGTACACTTATAATACTGAACTATTTTACCTGCTTAATACGATAAAAATAGTTTACAAGCTATTAAACTATTCGCATACCAATTTCAAGATATTCTTATATTTCAAATTAAGTTGTAACATAAATTTAAATGATATTACTATGAAACAGGGCTGTGGTGGTTTGAATAAGAAGGGTTCTCATAGGCTCATATATTTTAGTGTTTTGTCATTAGAGATTAGCACAATTTTATAGGGTTTAGGATCTGTGGCATTGTTGGATTAAGTGTAGATTTGTTGGAGGAAATATGTCACGAGGCAGTGGACTTTAGGCCATCAAATGCTTAAGCCAGGCCAACAGTCTCTCTCTTCCTGATAATGGATTATCTGGATATAGAACTCTCAGCTACCATGTGTAACTAATTGCTGTCATGCTTCCTGTCATCATGACAAATGACTAAGTCTTTGTGGGTGGGTGGAAGAACACCCTCACAGAAGCAGGTGGAGGGATAATAAGATAGGGGGTTTCTGTAATGGAGAGGGAACCAGGAAAGGGGATGCCATTTGAAATGTAAATAAATAAAATATCCAATAAAAATAGGAAAAACAAAGTAAATATAAACTATTCCCAGGTAACTTAATAGTAGTTGCTATGGTCATGTTATCTCTTCACAACAATAGAACATTGATCAATACAAGGGTTTACTGTTTTATTATAAAAAACATTATGAATAATATATCCCTAAATGAACACCTCCAAATATTAGAAAAGGGTCTATGGTGTTAATTGGAATGAAAGTTAGGGAGAGAAATGTCAGACTATATTTGGTATATATAATAATTATCTGACTTTAAATTTAACTGATTTTGGTGAAACTATGCTATAGAGAATCCAAATCTATAATAGTCAGCTTTCGTTACTTGCTATATGTATAATTTGAATTAATGATATCCATTAAACACTTAAAATTAGTATTTCCTCAGTGAATCCCTTTTTAAAATGTGACCTATTAATAATACCTACAGTTCTTTGAAAAATACTATTTTCCATATTAATATTTTATAGTTTTCCTTAAAAACTAGGAATAAGCATATAAACTAGAAACTTCTTTATGTAAACCATTATAAGATATTCTTCTAATAATTATTTAATGTTTAAGGCTTCCTCTTATAATACTGAGAAAATAATATCAAATATTCACTGTATAATTTTCTCTCAGAGAATGAACTACAATCAATGAATTATCAATGCAATAGTGACATTATATTAATAAATTACAATAGGATGTTGAAAATTGATAAAAAATATAAATGCATTGTTTTCTATTCATACAAGTGAAGATTTGTACTATATAGCATCAGACCTCAGATTCTATATTTCCTTACTCATTCAGTTTCTCTGAGTCTCAATAATCCCTATAACTAGAGTCAATATCACATGTTCTCTACATCACAACAAAGATGGTAAGTTAAATGAACACATTTTAGGCTTTCTCTGACCAGAAATTAAAAGAATGTTGGTAAATCCATCATATAATACCTTTCACATTAGCATTTGTTAAAACATATTTTCATTCAGACATATGAAAATAGTAAATGAAATCTCTTGAAATATATCTTTTCACATCCAATTTAAGTAGTCTACAGCAAATATTTTCACTTTACTAGATTATATGTCTCGTTATACTTTCATTGGCATTCCTATGTAAATGGAGTTACAATCTATTCACATTCTTTTTGACTGATAAGTATAAAGGAAGGAGTAGTTCTTGTTCTCTTGAATATCATCTCACATGTCATATTTTCTGAGTAGAACAATGCATCATAATATATTATCTTATTGTCATATTCCATAGAACTCACAGAACAAATATGTACTCAAGTCAAGTAATTTAGTGGAACCAAAACATCACTCCTCTTTAGTTTCTGTTATTTATATGAGAGTTTTCCTTTCAACTGAAAGTGTAGCAACTTGACCTATTTTTACATTTGCATGCACTAAAATATTTTGGTATAATATTTTTATTTAAATTGCATCTATACTGATACCATAGGTCTGACATAGGAAAACTTATCTAAGGTGCATACATATCCTGAATGCCTTGTTATCCACACAGATCTTGCCTCAGTTTGTCAGCTTTGTAACTGTAGTTGTTAAGTAAATATAGAAGTCATGCAAGAACACTGCACTCTAAATGTTTATTTATTTATTTATTTTATTACTTTTATTTTTCTACAGTTCATTCATTGACCCCCTCCTGGTACCCACTCCCACAGTTCTGCATGAAAATTCCTCCTCCCCCTCTCTCCAAGAGAATGTCTCTGCACCCTGCAAGGCCTTCTCTCTCCCTGGGGCCTTAAGTCTCTCAAGGGTTATGTGCATCTTATCCCACCAAAGCCAAACCAAGCAGTCCTCTGCTATATATGTGTCAGGGGCCTTGGACCATGGTTGATGGTTCAGTTTCTGAGAGGTCTCATGGATTCTAGTGAGTTGAAACTGCTGGTCTTCCTATGGGATCACCTTCCTCCTCAGTTTTTTCCAGCCTTCTTGTAATTTAACCAGAGGGTCTCCTACCTCACTCCAATGATTGGGAATAAGTATTTGCATCTGTCTCATTCAGCTGCTTGTTGGGCCTCTCAGAGGATAGCCATGCTAGGCTCCTGCCTGTAAGTGCACCATAGCATCAGTAAGTGTCAGACCTTAGAGTCTACTCTTGAGATGGATCCCAAATTGGGCCCTGTCACTGGAACTCCTTTCCCTCAGTCTCTTCTCCATTTTTGTCCCTGTAGTTCATTCAGACAGGAACTATTCTGGGTCAGAGTTTTTGACTGTATGATGGTATTCACTTGATGCCCTGTCTTTCTAGTGAGGTGGATTCTACAAGTACACTCTCCACACAGTTGGGCATTTCATCTAAGGTCCCTCCAGTCCAATCCTAAGACTCTCTCAACTCTCAGGTTCTTGGTACTTTCTCCCCATCTCCCATCCCTAGAGGAGTCATATTTCCATTCATCTGCTAGCAATCAGGGCTTTTCTCCTGTCTCCATGTCCCTCTATACCTGATCATGTTCCCCCTTTCACCTCCCCATCCCTAATTCTACTTAGGCCCCTCCCTTCTTCTGCACCCTGCACCCCCCCCCCAATTGCATTCTTCTCCCTCCCATGTGGGATTGAAGCATCCTCACTTGGGCCCTTCTGCTTTTCAAACTTCTTGACGTCTGTGGATTGTATCCTAGGTATTTTGTACTTTTTTGGCTAAGACCACTTATTAGTGAGTACATACAATGCATGTCCTTTTGGACCTGGGTTGAGGGCATGAATTTAGGAGAGCTGGTTTCTCTGACAGGTGGTGATGGCATGAAGAGGGAATGAAATCACCCTGCCCCTTTACTCTTTGCTTGTCCCTGTCCTTCAGTGGCTATAACATTCAGAAAAATTTCCAAATTTTCTGCCACTTGTCAGCAGCAGGAATAGTTAGTGCAGGAGAACTCACCCTGGTAAGAATTGGTGCAGGAATGTTGATGGACTGAACAACTCAGCTTCCACCCTGGCCCAGATCGAAGGCTTTAAGTTTGGCCACCCCAGCATGTACCCCATTCTTGAACAGCTGTGAAGGGAATATGTGAAAGGAAAAGTCAATGCTACAGACTAAATTCTGCAGACTCTCCATGCTTCAGAGAAAGGATATCAGAGAGTAGCCCAAGTAAATATATAGCATTAATAATGCAAAGACTCCACAGGCCTCAAAGGAGACCAACAACTCATTGAAAGAAAAATAATGTGGACAAATGTATATACTGTGGGGCTCACTGTGACACACCTCTGCTTTCACAGGAAGATTTGTTTTATTTTTCTTTTTGAGGGCAAGGTTGTCAGGGCATAGTGTTGGTACAAAGGAATGAGAGATGATTGGGAATGAGAGATGATTGGGAATGTGATTGGTAAAATTTACAAAAATCACTACAAACATAAATAAAAATGCTGTCTCTATAAAACAAGCTTCGGGACAGTTTGGATTGTTAGTTGAAGTTTTTAGTTCCCTCACATAGGAATATACAATATAATATATACTGTACTATATATATATATACATATTATTATATAATATATATATAATATTATAATATTATATACATATATATATTATAGTCATGTTTGTATGTGTTTGCATTTTGTGCATAGTCCTTTATGTGAATGTGAGGATGTGTTTTTTTCAACATGCATATGACTGTCAGGGGAAATGATCAGGAGTTGTGTCTTTACCTTTCAACTTACTCAAGTGGGGATCTCTTGTTCACTGTTGTTTATACTAGGCTAAGCCCAATGTAAAATTCTGGACCTATCACTGTTCTTATTTCTATTTTTTTCTTAAGAATATTAGAATTACTGACATATTTTACATGTAGAATTAGTGGATTCCATGGATATCAACTTAGCTCCACACAGTTACAAATCTTTACTCTGTGATTCATGCCATCTTCTGGTTTCTTAAATGTACTTTGATATGTGATTTTCAGAACCTTTAAAAAAAATGCTAAGTTGGTCACTTCTTCCCAAACTGCTCTGGGATTCTTCTAATTTATATAATTTTTACTTCTGTTATAATTTTAATATTAAAATAGTGAAGCACACTACCATAAGTTCCAATAATAAGATTTCCTTTAATGTTTTTTGAAATTCATATTATTAAATTAAAGACAGATTTATGAGCAAAAGCTATCATATATGTGAAATTACTATTGACTGGAGATTGTGTTTAAAATATAAATGAGGAAACAGTAAAATCTCCTCAGAGCAATTATTTGAAATCAAATTATAAAGACAGATATGATAAGATTTTAAAATTGAGCATGTTTATTTTATAAAATATAAGAAATTCTCCAAATGTCATTTATTATTTTCATTTGTGAACTTGGAAAAGTTCTAAGTCTTTCACTATAATGTCTTATAATAATTCACAAATTTCACTAACTACTTAAAAAAGCAACCATATGAAAAAAAAATGAACTCTTCTTTAGTTTCATTGGATGAATAATTAATTGTCATAGGTAATTAAAGCATATTTTAAAAAGTGGTATACTTCTACTTAAAACCAGTGTATCAAGGTATGAGAAGATATTTGTGGAGAAATTATGTTTTTGTTTTCCATTATTTGTCAGGTAACAGAAAGCCTAGCAAAAGAGAAATGGGGCAAGAGTGAATTTGACATGGATGCACATGATCACGCTAACTTAACAGGCATATCTACATTGCTGGATACTATGAAGTCAGCAATTACTGAAACCATAGTTACTAAAGATAAGTGCTTTAGAATCTAGATATTATATAATTTTCTAAACATTAGGCTCAAGGAAAAGAAGACATGTTATAAACAATGAATACAGAACTGATATTGGAAACTAGAGACATCAGAGAATGCATGACTATTAACAAAACTCACACTACTAATCATAATCAATGACAACATTGCTATTGCTACTTCAGTGTGTGGGCTAATGAACAATTATGAAATATTAACACATCATCTTAGTGTCCTCGAAAATAAGAATTTTTAGAGTAGGTATAAAAAGTGTAACAAGTTGGGCTGTGGAGTCAGGTCATTGGTTTGAATGCCCGGTGCACAAGTATGAGAACATATAGTTAGGTACCCAGTATCTATGTGAAAATAAAGGTACATATGGTGATATGCAGCTGTAGCACCTGAAATATCAGCACCATCATGAGACAAAGACAGGAGAATCTGTGACAGAGGAGAACTCAATGACCAACCAATGAAGCCAATAAATGTAATCCAACTCATTACCAAAATGTGACTTGCAAAATAAGAGCAACTAGAGAAAACTCACTACATGGATATCTGATACACACACACACACACACACACACACACACACACACACACACTCACACACCCACACACACCCACCACCATCACCATCACTACCACCACCACCACCACCACATAAATATAAAAAATGTCAACAGAAATATACAGGAGATTATGAAAAAAATACAAGTTCTGGTTAAAAAAGCCAAAGAAAGCATTTCACTTGAAAAATCTTTAGCTATATTTTTCAATTTGATATACACTAAAACAATATTGAAAATTATTCAGATTGAAGTGGAATTTACTTAAAAGTAAAATGTTTATGGCAGAATATATATTTCACATTTAAGACAGAAAAATATTATATTGAATATAAAGTCTGACTTGCCAGACTGAGAGGAGAGTACCAAGCCACCCTAATAACATATTTAATTATATATGAGTCAACCTGAAGAAATTCCATTTTTCAAGAGTAGGAGACTTCAAATTTCAATATGAGTAAGAAAGATAATTATTCAAAATGAATCACAAATTTAAAAGATCGCAGATTAACATAGTAAAAGCTCAACTTGTTTTTTTAATCCAAAGATGTTAATAAATGCAATCATTTCCCAAAGTTTGAGGATATTATGGAAAAAATACAGATAATTACACCGTCTTATATATGATTTGTATTGTTGGATAAACAAAGGACATATAATATTTTATATCTCTTTGTCAAATTATTTAAGCTAAAAGCTTAAAGGAAATGATTGGAAATATTAACTAAAATAAATACTAATGTTTTTAAAATATGGAACTTAATGTGTCGCTAACTCTCCAGCAATGGACATAGACAATGTCAGCACAAACTATACTTTCCTGGTATTAAACAAATCAGCCATAAGGTTGAATACACAGGGAGGAGACATTTGATTTGAGAAAACTGTAGAAAGGCAGGAATATAACTGAAATTCATTGTGTGAATTTCTTTAAAAATTAACAGAAAAGGAGAAAAAGCACATAAAAATCATTGAATAAAAATGGCTGAATGCAAAGACTAAAATTAAATGGTAACTATCGTATGATGTCTTTAAAAGTAATTTGTGATCATCCAAAGAGTTTAATCACATATTTTCCTAAATTATGTTATAATATACCAGGAATTATGTTCAAAACAATCTTTCTTGAGAGAAATCTTCCAGATAAAACTGGACAGATTCTGAAATGTAGAGACAATAATGAATTGGATTGAAATATAAACACACAAAAGAAAGCTACTTAAAAAAAGAAAAACAAGGCCATTTTCTCTCTGGTGAGTTTCTAAGACGGGAGCAGCCAGCCTGGAGGCACAGGCCCCACGAGTCTCAGGGGAGTTGCAGGGCAGGAGGGACAGGATCCTTTCAGCTTCCAAGTGACAGAGGTGGATCAGAGACCTTCCCTGTCCCTTCCATGCAAGTGGAGGGCCAACCTCTAGAGAGCGCCTTAACACAGAGACTACAGTGAGAGCCGCCATTTTCTCTCTGGTGAGTTTCTAAGACGGGAGCAACCAGCCAGGAGGCATAGGCCCCATAAGTCTCAGGGGACTTACAGGGCAGCAGGGACAGGACAAGCTCTAGTCAGAGACACTTAGAACATCTAACACCAAAATCAAGAGATGGTGAAAGGCAAACACAAGAATCTTACCAACAGAAACCAAGACCACTTGGTTTCATCAGAACATAGTACTCCCACTGCAGGAAGTCCTAGATATCCCAAAACACTAGAAAAGCAAGAATTGCATCTAAAATCATATCTCACAATGCTGATAGAGGAACTTAAGAAGGACATTAATAACTCCCTTAAAGAAATACAGGAGAATACAGGTAAAGAGGTACAAGCCCTTAAAGAGGAAACAAAAAATCCCATAAAAAAAATACAGGAGATCACAAGTAAACAAGTAGAAGCACTTAAAGAGCAAACTCAAAAACTCCCTTAAGGAATTGCAGGAAAACACAAACAAACAGGTAAAGGAATTGAGTAAAACCATCCAGGACCAAAAAATGGAAGTTGAAACAATAAAGAAATCAGAAAAAGAGACAACTCTGGAATTAGAAATCTTAGGAAAGAAGTCAGGAAACATAGATGCAAGCATCACTAACAGAATAAAAGAGATAGAAGAGAGAATCTCAGGAGCAGAAGATAACATAGACAATATTGAGAGAAAAGTCAAAGAAAATGAAAAAAGCAAAAAGACCCTAACCCAAAACATGCAGGAAATCCTGGACACAAAGAGAAGACCAAATCTAAGGATAATAGGTATAGAAGAGAGTGAAGACTGCCAACTTAAAGGGCCAGTAAATAACTTCAACAAAATTATAGAAGAAAACTTCCCTAACCTAAAGAAAGAGATGCCTGTGAACATGCAAGAAACCCATATAGAATCCCAAATCAAATGAAATCAAATTCAAACAGAAAAGAAATTCTTCCCGTCATATAATAGTCAAAGCACCAAATGCACAAAACAAAGAAAGAATACT
>NW_022196894.1:80171819-80172048 GCF_008632895.1 Mastomys coucha
TATTCATCAAAGGTATGATCTACCAAGATGAACTCTCAATACTGAACCTCTATGCTCCAAATGCAAGGACATCTACAACACAAAAGTAACTTTACTAAAGCTCAAAGCACACATTACACAGCACACAATAGTAGTGGGAGATTTCAATACACCAGTCTCTTCAATGAACAGATCATGGAAACAGAAACTAAACAAAGATACAGTGAGACTAACAGAAATTATGAAACAG
>NW_022196894.1:80173646-80174785 GCF_008632895.1 Mastomys coucha
AAACAGGTGGAGAAAGAAATTAAGGAAACAACACCCTTCACAATAGTTACAAATAATATAAAATACCTCAGAGTAATTCTAATTAAGCAAGTAAAATGTCTGTTTGACAAGAACGTCAAGTCTCTGAAGAAGGAAATTGAAGAAGATCTCAGAAGATGGAAAGATCTCCCTTGCTCATGGATTGCCAGGATTAATATAGTAAAAATGACCATCTTGCAAAAGGCAATCTACAGATTCAATACAATCCCCATCAAAATTCCAACTCAACACAGACTGTGTAGATTCATCTGGAACAACAAAAGACCCAGGATAGCCAAAATTATTCTCAACAATAAAGGAACCTCTGGTGGAATCACAGTCCCGGACCTTAAGCTGTACTACAGAGCAATTGTGATAAAAACTGAATGGTATTGGTAGAGTGACAGGCAGGTAGATCAATGGAACCAAAGTGAAGAGCCAGAAATGAACCCATATAACTATGGTCATCAGGGAAATGCAAATCAAAACAACCCTGAGATTCTACCTCACACCATTCAGAATGGCTAGGATAAAACTCAGGTGATAGCAGATGCTGGAGAAGATGTGGAGAAAGAGGAACATTACTTCATTGCTGGTGGAATTGCAAACTGGTATAATCACTCTGGAAATCAGTTTGGCGGTTCCTGTGGAAATTGGACATAGTTCTACCAGAGGACCCAACTATTCCACCCCTGGGCATATACCCAAAAGATACTGCAACATGTAATAAGGACACAAGCACCACCTTGTTCATAGAAGCCTTATTTATAATAGCCAGAACCTGGAAACAACCCAGATGTCCCTCAACAGCCGAGTGGATACAGAAATTGTGGTACATCTACACAACAGATTACTACTCAGCTATTAAAAACAATAAATTTATGAAATTCTTAGGTAAATGGATGGATCTGGAGAATATCATCCTGAGTGTGGTAATCTAATCACAAAAGAACAAACACGGTATGCACTCTCTGATAAGTGGTTATTAGCTCAGAAGTTTGGAATACAAGAAGAACAACCCACAAACCACAAGGAATTCAAGAAGAAGGAAATCCAAAAGGTGGATATTTCATTCCTTCTTAAAAGGGGGAACCAAATACCCACGGAAGGAGTTGCAGAGA
>NW_022196894.1:80175202-80190349 GCF_008632895.1 Mastomys coucha
GTTTTTTGGAAGGGAAACTGGGAAAGGAGAAATTTACATGTAAATAAAGAAAATATCTAATAAAAAAGATTAAGGATAATAAAAATAAATAAATAAAATAACATAATCAAAATAAAAAATAAAAAAAAAACAATCGTAGTAAATAATGACAATCATTTGTTTAACAAGAATTCCAAGGAATCAATTGCTTATGATACCATGGCACTTGAAGCTAATAAGGAGCTGTTGAAATTATTCTCAATTCATCCAGGAAGTACTAATCTGAAGAGCATAACACACAAAGCCAAATTCAGAAAAACAAGAGGTTTATACTTAACTGACTTATAAAATAATCAAGGTAAGAATAAATTCTTATTTTCTTATAATAATTAAATGTTTCACTGTAATTAAACATCTTCATTTTCTCCCCTATTTACTTTCTAAAGCACATTTATCTTTTTGATATGTCACCACCTACATCCTGTTTGGTTTCCTTTGTTTTTTCCAGTATTCTCTTTAACATATCTTTAATTTAGTAGCACATGGTGTTTCCTATCAAGCTGTATGCGATTATTTAAATAGAGAACAATGAATAAAAGTTAAAAAAAGTCTTCCTATTGTGGCTAATTTTATATGAAATTCATGATATAACACACCATTCCCTGGTCTGATATAAATCTTCAGTTGTACAATTTATCAAATTGAATTTCAATTGCTTGATAAAACTTTGAATGCTATCAGCATAGAAACTCTTGAATCTATCTATGAAAGAAAACCATGTTATCAAATAAAAACTTCATATAAATGGTAATGTATTTTTTCTGTAAATATTATTGGGTTTTGGTTCATCAATCAACTCAAATATCAATCAAAATTTCATTATGAAGCATGACAAAGAATCTGTATGTTTGCTTACACTAAAATATATGAAAACAAAAGGCTAGTTGTATTTGCAGTAGAGGAATTAGATTTCCTAATCCTCATGCATGAGAAAAGCAATTCATTTGCATGTGTTTATTAATTCATTGTTAATTATTTATTATATATACTCTATTGATGGCAGATTCAAAATGTGTATGTAAATGAGCAAATGTGTGAGAAGTCATATAAAAGAATGCTCTGGGTGCAATATCAAACTAGCAAAGGCAGAGTGGAATTACTATTTTAGATGGTTTTCAGTATAAAAGTCACTGGGACATCTCAAATGGAGCTGTGGATGAAGTGGATAAAATATATTTGCTGAGTCTTTGGCAGAGGAATCCAAGTACTCAGTGGTTATCAGGTTTTAAAATGAACTCCAGAGAATGAAAATACATGATTCAGTTTACATTCGTTGGAGTGACTGGAGAGGCACAAGGCATGGCTAATGGTAATTTAGAGGCTCTGAGTAAAGAAGGGAAGGACATAGTTACTAAGATAATGTCAGTAGCACCAAATTTTGAAGCTATTGCAATAAATTGCCATGAGATTTCATGATGGTGTGACCACAACATGAATTGCAATGTATGATGAGAAGCTACACAGTACTGATTTAAAAGAGTCTGATAATCGGGACAGGAAACAATGATTATTAGAATTACACGCTAAAAAGCATGAAATACTGATACTAAAATTCTATTGTATTTTGCAATTTGCCTTTTTAATTTAAGATATTAAGTTGTATTTAGGTCCAATGATTCCCAATAGAAAAAATAACAAATATGTAGAAAATATAACTGCCATACATATTCTTATATTTTTGTAGATTTATTCCTGAAACATTCTTGCTGTGATCAAATTCTGAGCAGTAGATTGAAGCAAATAGCTTTCCTGCAATGATTAATTCTAAACAGAACAGTTTCAGAAAACTTACCATTAATACATTTATTAAGAACATGAGGACATAGGTTACCTTACTGGAAAAAATCTGAGGCTTGATGAAATCTTACTTCGGTACTTTACAAAATCATCTTAATGAATATAGAAGCTTTGTTCTTTTATAGCAGTTATCCTTTCAAAAGTGTTAGAAATATTAAGGAACTTGCTACAATGAAGTATTAATTTAAAGTTTTCAGGATTAATGCCACCTCAGAAGAATGACTAAATTGTTCTACAAAGCAAATCTATAAAACTTTGAAGATCTAAAGAAATTAATAACTTAATACATTATTTTTAGAGATGAACATATCTATCTTTTAATATCTAAATGATACTATAAAGCCATGGAGGAAGGGTGCTCATCACATTTACGTAAGTTCATAGCACTTTTAGAACTAAATGGGATATTTGTTCAAGTGCACAAACCAATGTATAAAATGAAAATTTCAGTATAAAGTAAGAAATTTTATTGGTAAAAGTCAAAGATTGTGGTTTTCTTGTGACTTGCCTAGCATTATAATATACTAGTATACAATCTTCAGAACTAAAAAAAATACTAAAAATATACAGCTATGATTGCATAAAGTAGTTTCTTTTCAAAGTTCTGGAGAGATAGCTCAGTGATTGACAGTTCTCACAGCCTAATAATTAGAAAAAAATTTTGATTCCAATAAACACATTAAAAAAAGCCCCACAAAAGATCCTTCAGATCTAGATCTTTAAGAACACAGCACCGTATAAAAGAGAATAAAAAGAAAAACCAGGAGCTACTTCTTTGAGAAAATCAACAAGGTAGATAAACCCTTAGCCAGACTAACCAGAGGGCACAGACATAGTATCCAAATTAATAAAATCAGAAATAAAAAGGGAGACATAACAATGAAAACTGTGGAAATTCAAAAAAATCATGAAATCTTATTACAAAAGTTTATTATACTCAACTAAATTGGAAAATCTCGATGAAATGGACAATTTTCTAGACACATACAAAGTAACAAGTTACAACAGGATTAGAAAAATCACCTAAACAGTCCCACAATCCTTAAAGAAATAGAAGCAGTCATTAATAGACTCCCAACTAATAAAAGCCCAGGACAAGATGGGTTCAGTGGAGAATTGTATGAGACCTTTAAAGAAGACCTAATGCCAATACTCTTCAAACTATTCCACTAAAGCGAAATAGAAAGTACTCTATCCAATTCGTTCTATGAAGCCACAATTACACTTATATCTAAACCACACAAAGACCCAACAAAGAAATAGAACTCCAGACTTATTTTTCTTATGAACATTGATCTAAAAATACTCAATAAAATGATCATTCACCACGATCAAGTATGTTTCATTCCAGGGATACAAGGATGGTTCAATATACAGAAGAAAATCCATCAATGCAATCCACTACATAAACAAACTCAAGGAAAAGAAACCACATGATCATTTCATTAGGTGCAGAAAAAGCATTTGACAAAATTCAGCATCCCTTCATGTTAAAAGTCTTGAAAATATCAGGAATTCAAGGCCCACACCTAAACATGAAAAAAGCAATATACAGCAAACCAGTAGGCAACATCAAACTGAATGGAGAGAAACATGAAGCAATCCCACTAAAATCAGGCAGTAGACAAGACTGACCACTCTCTCCCTATCTTTTCAACATAGTACTTGAAGTTCTAGCTAGGGCAATTAGAGAACAAAAGAAGGTCAAAGGGATGCATATTGGAAAGGCACAAGTCAAAATATCACTATTTGCAGATGATATGATTGTTTATTTAAGTGAACCCAAAAATTCTACCACAGAACTCCTAAAGCTGATAAACAACTTCAGCAAAGTGGCTGGATATAAAATTAAGGCAAACAAATCAGTAGCCTTCCTCCACACAAAGGATAAACAAGCTAAGAATGAAATTAGGGAAATGACACCCTTCACAATAGCCACAAATAATATAAAATACCTTGGTGTGACTCTAACCAAGCAAGTGAGAGATATGTATGACAAGAACTTCAAGTCTCTGAAGAAAGAAAGCGAAGATATCAGAAGATGGAAAGATCTCCCATGTGTGTGGATTAGCAGGTTTAATATAGTAAAAATGGCCATCTTGCCAAGAGCAATCTAGAGAATCAATGGAATCCCCACCAAAATTCCAACTCAATTTTTCATAGAGTTAGAAAGATCAATTTGCAAACTCATTTGGAATTACAAAAAACCTAGGATATAGAAAACTATTCTCAAGAGTAAAAGAACTTCTGGGAGGAATTACCATCCCTGACCTCAAGCTGCATTACAGAACAATAGTGATTAAAAACTGTATGGTATTGGTACAGAAATATGCAAATAGATCAATGGAAAAGAATTGAAGACTCAGAAATGAACCCTCACATCTATGGTCACTTGATATTTGACTATCCAGTGTAAAGAAGACAATATTTTCAACAAATGGTGCTCTTTCAACTGAAAGAATACAAATCGATCCATTCTTATCTCCTTTTACAAAGCTCAAGTCCAACTGGATCAAGGACCTCCACATAAAACCAGATACACTGAAACTTATAGAGGAGAAAGTGGGGAAGATTCTTGAACATGTGGGCACAGGGAAAAAATTCCAGAACAGAACACCAATGGCTTGTGCTGTAAGATCAAGAATCAACAAACCAACAAATGGGACCTCATAAAATTGCAAAGCTTCTCTAAGGCAAAGGACACTGTCAATAAGACAAAAAGGCAACCAACAGATTGGGAAAAGATCTTTACCAATGCTATATTTGATAGAAGGCTAATATCCAATATATTAAAAAACTCAAGAAGTTAGACTCCTGAGAACCAAATAACCATATTAAAAATGAAGTACAGAGCAAAACAAAGAATTTTCAACTGAGGAATTTTGAATGGTGAGAAGCACCTAAAGAAATGTTCAACATCCTTAGTCATCAGGGAAATGCAATTCAAAACAACCCTGAGATTCAACCTCACCCCAGTCAGAATGGCTAAGATTAAATACTCAGGTGACAGCAGTTGCTGGCAAGTATGTGGAGAAAGAGGAGCACTCCTCCATTCCTGGTGGAACTGCAAGCTGGTACTACCTCTCTGGAAATCAGTTTGGCGGTTCCTCAGAAAATTGCATAGTTCTACCTGAGGACCCAGCAATACTCTCCTGGGAATATATCCAGAAGATGCTCCAACATGTAATAAGGACACATGTTCCACTATGTTCAATGCAGCCTTATTTATAATAGCCAGGACCTGGAAAGGACCCAGCTGCCCTTCAACAGAGGAATGGATACAGAAATTGTGGTGCATTTACTCAACGAAGTAGTACTCGGCTATTAAAAACTATGATTTCACGATATTCATAGGCAAATGGGTAGTACTAGAAAATACCATCCTGACTGAGGTAACCCAATCACAAAAGAAAACACATGGTATTCACTCACTTATAAGTGAATACTAGCCCAAAACCTCCAAATAACCAGGATACAATTCACTGACCACATGGAGCTCAATAAGAAGGAAGACCAAAGTGTGGGTGCTTTGGTCCTTCTTAGAAGGAGAACAAAATACTCACAGGAGCAAGTATGGAGATAAAGTATAGAGCAGAGACTAAAGAAAAGGCCACTCACCGACTACCCCACCTGGGGTTTCATCCCATATACAGTTACCAAACCCAGACACTATTGTGGATGCCAAGATGTACAGGCTGAAAGGAGCCTGATATGACTGTCTCCTGAGAGGCCCTGACAGAGCCTTACAAGTACAGAGGCAGATGTTAGCAGCCAACCATTGGATTGAGCACTGGTTCCTAATAGAGGAGTTGAACAGGTTTGCAATTCCATATGAAGAACAACAATATCAACCAACCAGACACCCCAGAACTCCCAGGGACTAAGCCATCAACAAAGGAGTACACATGGCTCCAGCTGCATATGTAGCAGAGGATGACCTTGTCATGCACCAATGGAAGGAGAGGTCCTTGGTTGTATGAAAGCTTGATAGATGCCCCAGTGTAGGGGAATTGAGGGCAGTGAAGTGGAAGTGGGTAGGTGGGTGGAGGAACACCCTCATTGAAGCAGGGGGAGGGAGGGTGTGATAGGGTGTTTCTGGGAAGGAGAGAAATCGGGAAAAGGGATAACATTTGAATTGTAAGTAAAGAAAATATCCAATTTTAAAAAATGTGAAAGAAAAAAAAGAAACACAGCACCCACTTCTGGTCCCTGCTCACAAGAAAACTGTAAGATTTTAAATATTTATCTAAACACTCATGATGAATCTCATAGAAATAAATACATAAAACACTCTTGCAAAGGCACTTTTATCTTAAGAATAAGTAAATTTGTTTATTAGAATTTATTGTTAATTAGCTAGAGAAACTTGAATTATTTGAACAAAAAGTGTTTTCCTGGAAGGCATACAAACATAATTTTAGAAGAAAGAACATGAAGCCTGTGTAACCTTACATTAATTCCTTCTTTATATGCTGTATATATAGAGAGATAGATACATAGATACATAGATACATAGATAGATAGATAGATAGATAGATAGATAGATAGATAGATAGATAAATAGATAGATAGATAAAGATATAGATTACATATAGATATAGTTATATTTCTCATTAAAACATAATACCAATATTTGTTTTAACAGAGCTCTGGGAGTCTGAGTGCTTGGAGGGGGAGTTCTATCTGATATTAAAGATATACACAAATAGTTGGATAAAATATTATATATAGCCCCTGACTTACTTTACTAGATTCTTGGTAGATATCTTTTAGAAAACAGTATGATAACAGAACTTCAAAGCTTAAAGTCATTAGTGTTGATGCTTTAGTTTTGTGTAATTAGTAAAATCAGGTTGTAAGTGTCTCTTAGACAAAGATCTATTGCTGTGAAGAGACACCATGATGACAGCAACTTTTATAAAGGAAAGCATTTAGTTAGGTCTGGCTTACATTTCAGAGGTTTAGTCCATTATCATTATGGCAGGAAACATGACAGCATGCTGAACAATAAGGCGATAGACAGATACCTAAGAGTTCTACTTCTCAAACATTGGAAGGAAGAAGTAACAGAGAGAGACAGTGGACCTGGCTTGAGTATCTGAAACCTGAAACCGAATCCCAATGACACACTTCCTCCAACAAGTCCTTATCTATCTACATTAGCAAACCCTGTATGAGCCTATAAGAGCTTTTCTCATCTAAAACCCCTCATTCTACTTCCTAGCCCCCATAAGCATGTAACCACATCAGAATGAAAAAATACATTTAATTCAATTACAAAATTGGCATCCCTAGTTTGTTGCAGTATCACTCTGTTTAAAAGTCAAAAATTCAAAGTCTCTTTTGAGATTCATGGCATCTCTTAACTGTAACCCACTATAAAATAAACATGAAAAAGTAGATCATACACTTCCAACATATAATGGCACAGAAGATATATTACCACTCCAAAGAAGAGAAAAGATAACGGTGAACAAATGGCACACTGAAACACGAACAAAGACCAGTTGGCAAATCTTCAACTCCTCATTGAAACACTCTGCATATTTGCAACTTCACTTTTGTAAACTACAGCACAGTTCTTTCTTTTTCACGGGTTCCATTTCTTCTTAGCAGCTTTACCTGGAAGATGTCTCATGACTCTGGAGTCTCCATAATTTTGGGTTTTACAGAGCAATTTACAATGAATTTTCATAGCTTCCTGCACTGACATTTCTAGGGCTGCATGCAGAAACATTCCTGACACACACCTTACCTCAGCAGCTTTCCTTAGTCACACATGAGAGATACATGATCCTTTCCTTGTATGCATGATGCTAAATCCAAAACCATGTGGCCAAAGATGACAAGTTAAACTGCTTCCTGGAGCTGGAACATAGACTTCTTGTTTGACTTTTAATGTTTAAATTATACTTTATACTGAATCAAGATATTTATCTTATTCTAAATTAATAGTTTCTGTAATTTAGGAAAATCATAAAATTATAATAACACTGTTTCTAATTACTTATTGTTTCTGTAAGATTTGGCAGAAGTAAAATTTACATGCTAAGAGAAGCAGGAATTCTACTGAAACAAATAAGCAAACAGCACTAATTTGCTCAGGTTAAAATGATAGTGGAGACAGCTTGCCCTGCCTTGCCCTGCATCTTGGAGGCCTGCTGCTACCGAAGATAACCAGGTAAGATCCCTACACCTTAATCCCCTGTGTGCTCGGTCTCCCAGTAAGCTCAGCAGCCATGAATTCTCTGTTTCCACTGTGTTCCATCTTCTAGTTCACACCTCTACCTGCAACCCTGGAAGATGGAAGTCATCAGGGACCACCAGGTGAAACTCCTACCCAAATACCCTGTTTGATGATTCTCCACACAAACCCAGCAGCTGCTGCAAATTCTGCCCTATCCCCTATGCATTCCCATGCTCTGCTAAAGCTTTGCCTGCACACAGGGAGTCCTATTGCCACCCAGAAAAACCAGGTAAGATCATTATACCTACATTCCCTGACCACTGAGAACCCCAGAAAGCACAGAAGCCATGAGTTTTCCCTGTCCCCTATGCACTCCATCTTCCATTTCACACATCTACATACAATCCCAGATACCTGCATCATTCAGGGACCATAAGCTCTGCATGCAACCTGGGAAGACTGCTGCCATATGGGACAAAAAGTTCTGCCTGCAATCGCATAGTCCATTAAGGACTGTCAAATATTTCTGCCTTACTGGAAGTCTTGTTGCCATCCAAGCCAACAAGTTTTATCTGCAATTCTAGAGGTTTGATAACATCAGGAACTAACAAACATGCCAACACCAGAAATAACCAGATGACTAAATGCAAGCATAAGAGTAAAGTCAACAAAAGCTAATGTAATAAAGCACCACCACAACCCAGCTACACTATGACAGAAATCCTACGATATCTTAACACATATGAGGTGCAGGAAAGTGATCTTAAATCTGTTCTTACGAAGATGATAGAGACCTTTAAAGAGAAAAAACATGAATACTCTATATAAGTGCAGGAAAATACAATCAGGTAGAAGTCTTTAAAGAAGAAACACATAAATATAAACACAAGAAAATATAATCAAAATGTGAATTAAATAAATAAAATGATTCAAGACCTGAAAACGGAAAAGGAAGAAATAAAGAAAACAAACTGAAATAATCCTGGAGATGGAAAACCTAAGAAAGAGAAGGAACAATAGACACAAACATCAGCAAGAAAATAAGAGAAATGGCAGAGAGAATCTCAGGCACTGAAGGTACTAAAGAACTTCTTTGTTCGTCAAAGAAGACACTAAACCTAAAATGTTTGTAACTCAAACATCCAGGAAGTTTGGCACATTATAAAAAGACCAAAGCTAAGAATAATAGGAATAGAAGAAGGGGAAGACAATCAACTCAGAAGCCCAGAAAATATCAACAAAATCATGAATGAAAATTTCCCTCACCTAGAGAAAGAGATGCCTATAAATGTGTTAGAAGCTTACAGAACACCAAATTGAGTGGACCAGAAAAAAAATCCTCCTGTCACGTGGAGGACCTTTAAAATCTGCATGGGAAAAGGCCAAGTAAAGTATAAAGGCAGACCTATAAGAATAACATCAGACTTCCCCACAGAGCCTTTAAGAGCTAGAAAGGTCTATGAAGATAAATGTCTTACAGTTGTGAAGAGAGCAGAGATGTAAGCCCATACTACTTTACTGACCAAAACTTTCAATCACCATAGACAAAAAATCCAAGAAATTCCATGACAAAACCAAACTTAAACAATACCTCTCCACTAATTTAGCCACATAGAGGGTACCAGATGGAAATCTACAACAAAAAGAGAGAGTAACTAACCCAAGAAAACATAAAAAAATAGATAACTCCACATTACAAAATCAATAGAAGAGCATTAACGCTCCCCATACATATACACATACACACACAGTACCACATAAAATATCAAAATAATAAGAACTAACAATCATTGGTTATTAATATCTCTCAAATCAATGGACCCAGTTCCCAATTAACAAAACAAAACAAAACAAAACAAAACAAAAAAATCCCCCCCCCCCTAAAAAAAAACACAGGCTAACAGAATGGATCCAAAAGCATGATTCATCCATCTGCTGCATACAAGAAACATCACTTAGCAACAAAGACAGTATTATCTCAGAATTAAGGGCTGCCAAAGGGTTTGAAACAAGGAGGAGCAGCCATTCTGATATCCAATAAAATAGACTTTCAACTAAAAGTAATCAAAAGATATGTAGAAGGACACTTTCTACTCATCAACAGGAAAATCTATCAAGATGAATTCTCAATTCTGAATGTCTATGTGCAAAAATTCAGGGGCACCCAGATATTTAAAAGAAGCTCAAAATCACACATCAAAGCCCACATTTAATAATGTGATTCCTTAACACCTCAATCTCACCAATTAAAATGTTGAGACAGAAAATACTGAGGAATAATGAAATTAATGAAAGTTATGGGAACATATGGACCTAACAAGTATCTACAAGACATTTCACCCAAACACAAAAGATTATACCTTCTTCTCAGCACCTTATAGTTTCTTCTCCAAAACTGATCATATACTCAGTAACAAAGTAAGCCACAAAAGATATGAGAAAATTGAAATAATGGTTGTATCCTATCAGACGACCATGAATAAAAGACAGAATTCAATAACAGAAACCACAAATAACCTGCATAGTTGCGGAAACTGAAAAAAACTTTCTACTCCCATGATCACTAACTGCTTCAGAAAAGAAATAAAAAAAAAATAATAAACACTGTATAGCATTCAGTAAAAATGAAGACACAACATAATGATACACGACACAATGAAGGAAGGGCTAAGAGGAAAGTTAATAGCAATAAGTACCTTCATAAAGAAACCGGACAGTTCTCATAGTAACGATTGAAGAATATAACTGAAATCTTTATGAAAAAAGCTGCAAACCCACCCAAGAGGAGTAGATAACAGGAAATAATCAAACTCAAGGCTGAAATCAATCACTTAGAAACAAAGACAACCTCCACAGGACCAAAGGCCTCCCCTCCCATTTATATCAAAGAAAGGCATCCTCTGTTTCATACATATCTGGATCCAAGGATCCCTCCATGTACACTCCTTGGTTGGTGGTCTAGTTCTTGGGAGCTCTGGGTTGTCCTGCCAGCCAGAATGTGTGAGTGGATAAAGGAGCACCCTCATAGAAGCAAAGGGGAAAGGGGAGAGGGCAGATGGGACAGGGGGTTGGGGAGGGGTAACTGGGAAGGAGGATATCATTTGAGTTGTAAAAAAATGGAATGATTAATTAAAATAATAAAAAAGTATAAAGTGGACTAGAAAAAAAGAAACAAAGAGAAAAATCCAAAGAATCAATAAAACCATGAGTGGTTCTTTGAGAAAATCAACAGGATAGACAAACCCTTAACCAAACTAACAAAAAGACAGTATCAAAATTAACACAATCAGAATTGAGAAGGGAAACATAACAACAGACACTGAAGAAATTCACAGAATTATCAGGTACTACTTCAAAAACCTGCACTCCACCAAATTAGAAAATCTAAATGAAATAGATGAATTTCTAGACAGATATCATTTTCCAAAGTTAAATCAAGATCAGGTAAACTATTTGAATAATCTTATATCCCCTAAGGAAATAGAATCAGTCACTAAAAGTCTCCCAATCAAAAATGTTTAAGGCCAGGTGGTTTTAACGCAGACTCTACCAGACTTTCAAAGAAGAGCTAATATCAATATTCCTCAAACTATTGCACAAAGTAGAAATAGAAGAAACACTCCTAAACTATTTTATAAGATTACAGTCACACTGATACCTCAAACTCACAAAGATTCCACAAAGAAAGAGAATTTCCATCACAAATATACAATTAAACACTTATAAACTGAATCCAGAATTCAACACAATAAAAAGTTTAAACCATAATCAAGTAGGATTCATCCCAGGTATGCATGGGTGGGTCAATATACAAAAATACATCAGTGATGAAAGCAAAAAAGAGTTTCCTTTACATTATAGGAAAGCCTTTGACAAAATCCAACACTCCTTCAGGAAAAAAGTTGGAGCAGAACTAGGGGAATGCCCAATGATTAGCTCAAATAAAGACCTAGCCCGTGTGTAAGAACCAAACCTTGACACTATTAATGATACTTTATTATGCTGACAGACAGGAGCCCAGCATAAGTGTACTCTGGGAGACTCCACCCAGAAGCTGATTGAATCAGAGACCCATAGACAAACATCTGATGGAGCTCAAGGAGTCTTCTGTAAGAGTTGGAGGAAGGATTGAAGGGACAGAACTTCTCCTGGATCCTTTGGAACCTGAGAATGAACGACAAGGCAAAGAGCATCCGTGTGCTGGACCTAGGCTTCCCCAAAAGTATGTAGTTTTGCTTTGTCTTCATGCAGGTCCCCAAACCAATGAAGCAAGGCTGTCCCTGACTCTGTTGCCTGCCTGTGTATCCTGTTCCCCTAACTGTGCTGCCTCTGCTGGCCTCAGTGGGAAAAGATTACCTAGTCTTGCAAGGAAATGATGTGTCAAGGTAGGTTGGTATCCACAGTGATGCAGGGGCCTCCTCCTCCTTCCCAGAGAAGAAACTGTGGGGGGCATAAAGGGGGGGAGAGGGAGGCTTCCCTCAAAATGTAACATGAATAAATAAGTAAATGGAACAAAAAGTAAAAAAATAAAAACAAATAAAATAGTATATAGAATATAAGCACACATATTCTATTAATGTAAAACTTTATCATGACTTGCATTGGCTCTGCTTCCTCCCATAACATTGCTTTGTGCATAACAGAATAGATGGGAAGAGTGGTTTTGTGCTCATTTTTTGCTTACATTCACCACTATCATTTTCACCAAATTCCATTTGAGAAGCTATTCTGAAATATGCCTGATTAATATCAAAATGAAAATGTAAATACATAATTGGGACAAATTTAAAATTCCCTATATTATGTGTGATTTGTTTTAAGTACTATTTGCAAAGCTACGATGTATGAAATAGAAGACAGAGAAATGTGTTGTGCTACAGGTGGTCTCTCTCTGCAGAAAGCTGATGTTGCTGTTACATTCTAGCAAACACTGCTTCTGACTTCTTCCATTTCTTGTAATAGGTGAACTTCTTGTGAGCACTTTCAACAAGCCTCTTCTAGGTTGAGTACCTTACCCAGAAGGCTGCAATGACAGAAAATGTCAGTTACAGGCACTAGAGATAAGGATGGGGAAATTAGTAAATAAATAAATAAATGAGATTTTATTAATATGATTTGTAAGAACATAATGAAGGGGTGAATTTGAAGTTTTGGAAACTATGATAAAAAGGATACAGTATTTTATTATATATTATATAAATATATATACATATGCAAAAGTAAAAGCACATTCATACAAATATTTATTTACCTACTTTCCTTATTTTTTATTTCTGGATTCATAAATACAGACAAGGTTTTTGAATAAAATAATAATATAATATTCATGTTAATAAAATGTTAAAATAAATCATATTTACTGATTCTCTGTAGAATAAAGAAAGTTGATAATAAATAGTCAATACCTAAATAACGCCAACTCATTGTATTGCAGAGAATTGTATGCACTTGAAAATCCATTGCACTGAGTGCAGGGCTCCCAATGGAGGACTTAGAGAAAGGACTGAAGGAACTGAAGGGGTTTGAAACCCCATTGGAAAAACAACAATATCAACCAATCAGTCCCCCAAGACCTCCCAGTAATTAAATCACCAAACAAGGAATACACATGGCTCCAGCTGCATATGAAGCAGAGGATGGCCTTGTTAGGCATCAATGGGAGGAAAGGTCCTTGGTCCTATGAAGGCATACTCTACAGATGCCCCAGTGTAGAGGAATCGAGGGCAGGGTAGAGGGAGTGGGTGGGTGGGTGGGTGGAAGAACACCCTCATAGAAGCAGGAGAAAGGGGTATGGGGTAGGGGGTTTCCTGGAGGGGTAGAAACAAGGTAAGGGGATAACACATGAAATGTAAATAAATTTAAAAATATAAATAAATTTTTAAAAATAAATAAAATAATTACAGCGCTAATATTATAAGGAGGAATGCGCATGCATTTAAAAGAATAAAATTTAAAAGCCATAATGTATTAAAGAAAATATTTTTGTTCATAGCAAGTTTTCCACAGGCAAAATCTTAGCCTGCTCACAGTTACTTTCTTGTTGTGATGAAGTCTAGGAAAAAGCAACTTTAAGGGAGAAAGAGCTGTTTGACAGTGTTCCAAAAGAATGTCGTCTAGAATGGTATAGAACAGGTGGGTGGAAGCAAGGAAGATATGGTGGCTCGTCACATAACATCTATATCAGGAAGCAAAGGGTAGTCAGGAAGTTGGGCAGAACAATAAAAATCAAGCCATTGACTCCTTTTAGTCCACCTACTAAGTGTTCTACCAAATTCTTAAGTTAGCTAACAGCCTGGGACCAAATGAATCTATTCAAACCGCAGTAGCCCATTAGTTTGCCTGCCTTAACTGAGCAGTAGCCAGAAGGACCTTGAAGTTAATATGAGCAAAAGCTTGAAATGCCTTAAGACAGCTAAGGGTGGTAGGTTAAAGGAAATTAGTGATATAAATCCTGAAGCAAGGAGATGGCTGTCTTATAGTAGCAAGGAATATACGGAAAAGTTAAGCATCCCAAATAAACATTTTGGTTTAGATAAGATGATTTTTCATAATGATATTCAAAATAAACCTGAACTATATACTGTTTGCGGATAAAAAACACAGGGAGATATAAGTTCATATTAAGTTAAAACATTAAAAACCAGGTTGCAAACAAAATCCCACTAGAGTTGAATGTATTCTGAGATTTCAAAAGGGCCTCAAACTTAAGGTAAAAATCATACTGGGCTTGAAAGAGCCTTTTGTAAATATATCACAGTGTGATATCTCCTAAAACTGTCCAGAAACAGGGACTTATGATCAAATAAACAAAAGTCCCTTTAAGAATCTTATGGAAATAATATCTTACAAAAGGTGGTTAAATAATTTTGTTCTGAGATTCTTAAGCCCCTATTACAAAAGCCTTATTATATATTTTTTAACATCCATGGTTAAATTTTTTGTTAGGGGAAGAGAAAGGAAGAGAAATATATATATATGAAAACACATAAAGGTCAGTAATATGAAAAAAATATAAAAATATACACAATATAAAAATATAAAGGTCTAAAAGTCAGTAACACATCCAAAAATCTTTTATCACAGACAGAAGGTATCATAATTAGCACAACCTCACCACCACCACC
>NW_022196894.1:80193466-80215456 GCF_008632895.1 Mastomys coucha
GAGGTAAAATCCTTTGGTGATGTGAGGGTCATTGAAATACAGCCTTATTACAATGAAAAAAAAAAGCAGATTTGTGGGAAGGCATTCGCTGAACTAAAATCTAACTGTTCACTATAAAATATTATAAACAGCTATACTAATATGCACATGATTGTAGTATCTCTTCTACTTAAATATTGTATTTTTTAAAAAAGGCCATTACATACTAAACTTTTGTATAAATCTGTTATCATTCAATTTTGAAGACAATCTTGAAAAAGCAGTGCAGTGAGGTAGATACATGTAGAATTTTAAAAGAAGGGGCAGTTGTACTTCCTTTCAGCATATTCTGTATATAAGCCTTCAAACAATGCAGTCAAAGGATTCTACTGGGAACTACATTTGATTATTAAGTAATTTGTTAAGCTTATAACTAGAAATTATAAAATAAAAATACTTAAAGTAGCTTTATGCTTTTTATTAGCCAAACAATGGTTAAAGATCCTCTTATTGGTTTAATATTGGAACTTCCTAGAGATAAGCAGGATTCACCTAATTAGCCTTAAGGTCTCCTCAATTGGAGGAAATTCATTTCTGTCACTAAAAATGTCTCAGCCACCTGAGTCTAGTAAGTCCATGGAACTTAGAGCAGAACCTACTGTCAACATATTTATAAGTCACTCCTATCTAATTTATAAATCATCTCTATCCCAGATGGTTATGTACATCCAATTATCTTGAAATATTGCTTCTATTTTAGATATTGGACTTTTCTGACCTTTCTGACAATTAGGCACAGACATCTTTCTGCTGTGTAATTGGAACACTCTGAGTATGCAGTTGTGGATAGGCTTAAGATCATAAATTAATTGTAGTTAATTTAGTTCAAGCAACTGGTAAATAAAATCCATAAGAAATGTGAGTAATTTTGTACCAAGTGACTTATAATGCATAAAGTATAGATGATAAAGATGAATTTTGTAAAAGGCACGTTTTGCATAGGCATAATAGAGTAAGTAACAGAATAATAAAATAAAGTAAGAAGTACTTTTGATAGCTTATTAACAACCAGAATGAAATATATCCATGTGTTCTGTTTGAAATGTGAAATATTTACCACTCAGCTGTTTGAGTGTCTGTCTCCCAGATGGTGACACTGTTTGCCACAGTTATGGACCCCTTAGAAAGTACCTTGGTGGAGAAAGTGGGTTCATTGGGATAAGCCATGAGACTTTATATCCTGAACCATTTCCTTTTGATCGTCGGTTTATAGAGCACAGAGAACACAGGACCAGCTTGCTGCCTGCTACTGCAATCATGCCTACCTTTCATTTTTTTCATATATTCGCACATTTCTTGAAATGGCATATTGAACACTGAACTTAAAGAAAGCCCTCTCCAACTTCTTCTTGGCCTTAGAAGGAGAAAGGTCAAAATATATTATGGTAAAAATATTTTGTCTTAGGTATAGTGTTTGCCAAAAATACTTCTTATAATTCTAGTATTTTAAAGATACTTCAACTTATACTTGAGTTCTATTTCTTTGTAGTTGCTAGCAGAAAACATTTTCTAAATATTTACTTTGATCATATGGAAAGTATTGAGACTGGCTGTAAAACAAGAAGTATGTGAAATCTAAGTGCTGAGTGTTTTAGGATTTATTAGCTAGAAATAAGTTTCCTGAAAGATGTCATTCAATTTATTTATTTTCATTAAATCTCTTTTGGTGTCATCATTTTGTCATAAATATATAATAACCCAAATATTGGAAGAAAAAAATATATTGTTTTTTAGTCAGCTTCAGAGCAACAGAATAAAACATTTTATAAACTATTTCTGGTCCATGTATATTTTGTTTTATGTCTAAAAGAATAATATGTTCAAAAATGTGATATGGATTTATATTCTTCTATGACACTGTATTCATTAGACTTTCCCTCTTGTTTTATATTTACCATAGTCAAACTTATCCTTGGATAAGTAAAAATATTTGAAGGACTAATGAGATTAATTATTAATTTTCCTTATTAGATTTGTATATTTAAATAGATGGATATAAGATAGATAGCTGGTGATGATAGATAGATAGATAGATAGATAGATAGATAGATAGATAGATAGATAGATGGAAAGAATACTTGAATTCCTGATTTCAAGTAGTTAAACATTTGACAAACATCTCAAGACAAATTATTAAACAATAAAAATATGTGTATTAATAATACAAACTAGGCCAAGTTTGGTGAAGGGCATCTTGATAAATAAGTAGCTCAAGGACATGAACAGTTCTTTTCTCCACTCAGGAACTCCAGATGACCAGAAGCTGCTAACAGGACACAGGTGGCTGTGTTCTCAGGAGAGCATTTCATAATAGATTTCAAATGAGGAAATGGGACTCATCAGTTTTAGATACTTTTGAAATCTCACCAGTGTGAAAGCCTTCATACATCATAACTGAAATAATGGGAAGTGATTAATAAATGTCGCTGACTTAAATGAGTTGCCAGATGTATCTGACTCTCTAGCGAGCAGTAGAAAAATGTAAAACAACCCTATAAAATGAATGTGTCATAACAGTTTGTGTCAATTTGTGTTAACCATGGATAAGACTCCAACCTCCAAAATTAATACAGTTTTAGAAATCTATATTACTTATTTCAAGAGTGTAAGGAATATCGATGCTATGTCATTTGAAAAATTGTCTGTTTCTGCTATTTCAAAGCATGATTAAAAATAAAATAATAAATTTAAAGGTTGAATACAAATATAGAGCTCAATTAAAATAGAAAATGAGATATAATACATAAATGACCCTTCTAAAATGAGTGTATTGAAATGTTGTTTACCATGCTCGTGATAATGGCTCCCTGACATGATACTAGCATGCATATGTCTGAGACAGGATGTCACTATGCATTTGAGACTCTCATGAACTATCTAGTAAGTTTCATGCAGCTATAAAGTGAGATGCTTTTTCAAACAAATAAAATAAGTTCACTAAGAATCTTATAGAAATTTCTGATACCCCACTGACAAATTCCTCAAATAAATAATTATTTAATTTTCATTGGAGAAGCTAGATAACAAATCATAATATTTTTACATTAACTGTTGATTACAAAAGCCAAGTTTTGCAAAATCATGGATGCATTTGGAGATCATTGAAACACAACTTTCTGTTAGTAATTCAAAAAGCCAGGATCTTGGAGTCAGAAAGCTACTAATACCAACACTTTTCCAGATACAATATTCTTTTTTTTTTTTTTACAGCGATAATTCAAGCAGATCCGAGCTTAGTTAGTGACACAACCCTGGAGGTATACTCTTGTGATTCCAATTCTAGAAGTCCCAAAACTGCAAGAGCTTTGAGAGAAGCACAACTCCCTCCAGCTCTGAAATTAATAATATTATGCTCAAAGCCTTAACAGAACCTGTCAAGCAGGCAGACCTGCCACTTGGGCCCCTAAGATACTTCTGCAGGACACACTGCTCAGGAAAAATTGTTTTGACACTAATAAGTTATGTCAACATAAGCTCACTGAATTCTAACTAAATTCAGCAAAGAAGGAGTTGGTCTGCTGGTGTTTTAAGAGATTTTTATATCCAAGAGTTTGTCTAGACTGTGAAACTTGATATGAATGATAATCCGGTTTGAACTGTTCACACCTTTCCTGTTGGGATCTAGAGTTATTCAGGGACTGTTCTTGGAATCATGTCACTTTCTTCTGTGTTCAATAATAAATTCTTGCCTATCCTCCATTGTTTTGCCATCAAAATATAACCTCTTTGGGTTTCAAAGTCTTACAGCTGAGCTTTGTACTTTTGAGCTGAGCCTGGGCAACTGAATGTTTTTGCTTTCTCTGGGATGACTGTGTGATCTCCACTGTGAGGAAGATGGGTCCTTGACGGAGTAAGTTTCAAATCGCCTGAAGCCCATGGTGAAACCATGGGTAAATCTTATAGCTGTTGTGGCTCTGTTGAGAGGTAGTAGAAACATTAGATGATGTCTAGGTTATTTTGAGAAATCAATGTAGTTCTTGTGAGACTAGATTTGTTAAGACAAGCAGTCTCTTTTATGAAGTTACACTGGCCCTTGTGTTTTGTTACTTCCATACATTAATTATATTATTTTACACTATAAAAAACATACATTCTAAAAGTTCTTATCTTAATTGGAAGTAAATTAATTAAGCATTGAAAATTATTCAAAGTCGGTAAATGATAAGGGCAGAAAACATAATTAGGAAATAGAGAAGCGATATAGAGGATCCCTTTGATTTCTAACTGCTAACTTACCTAAATAGAAAAAAAAATGTTAGCAATATAATTTAAGACCTTAACTGATTTGTTAAACTGATAGCATATTTGTTACATTCCTTGCGTCTACTATAATAAATTTTATTTTATTTTTTTAAAAAAATCCCTCTATCATTGTGTCCAAATTCTATATAGTTTCTATGCTTTCTCAACTTGGAGATTTGAACAAAATGTGCAGATAGAGTTTATCTCTATGGCAACCACAAAGTATTTCAGTACACATAAGAGCTCCCAAAACCCATTTTTATTTCCCTGTAGAGCCTACAGTAAACCTCTTCACATCAAGATATTTCACTACTTCTCTGAGCAAAACAAATGAGGGAAGTCCAAAATCTCAAAAAGTCAGAAATATCTGTGATATTTTTAATTGAGTGTTTGGGCAGCATCTTCCAGACACCTGTAAAATTAAAATTATGCACCTTAAAATAAATAAAGGTTGCATGTTTCAGTAGATAAGAAAACAGTGATTATCATCAATAGAGAGTTAAATGAAATAGAGGTAGATTAGAGGTTACCATGTGCATGATCTATACAATGAATTAGCATATAGACAGAGTGACAATAGGAAAATATAGTCGAAAAACTTCACTTTCTTTGTGATTCCTGTTATTGAATAGAAATTAGTGTTTCCTGCACCTGAAAAAAAATAAAGAAAAAAAGAAAAATAAAGAAAAGGGTAACTGTGATGGCTCATCTTCCTTGTCTCCTTGACTAGATCTGGAACCAACTGGGAGTTGCTTTTGTGAGGGGTTGAAAGAATATTTCCTGAAAGGTTTAATTTAGCTTCTATCAAGATCCAAATCTAAGTAATCCAGGGCATTGGAAAAATGCGTTCATTTTTACCTACTATGTTCCATCACTACTGGTGAGTGAATCTACTACGTAGTTGTTATTGCTACTAACTACTACATTCCTTTGCAGACATCAGAAAACTACCTTTTCTGCCCTTAAAGTGACATATTAGTTTGATATAAAGTAAATTTCCTTTAGTATTTATTCATTTTGCTTATGTAGCCATTTTGTTCATAATTATACCCAAAATAACATCACTGAAGTTAACTGTTTAAGAAAATGTTTCTTTTTGAACCTTCTGTTTTGAAAATTTTAGTTTTTTTTATGTTACCTTCATTTATAGCTTTTTGTGAAATTACTAAGTTATCTGCTACTCACTGAAATTTGGTGGTTAAAGGTTATATGGACTAATATTCCAAAGCATAAAGTTATTTACTAACATCTACTCTGCTGTTGTGTTTTATATAAATATAAATTCAGTTCACAAAATTCTTTTTAAATGTACATCATTCATTCCTATAGAACAGAGCATTTTTAGAAAAGTTTGACCAGATTGCTGTTTGATGAAAAGCAAAGTCAAATAACAACTCTAAATAAATAACAAATATTCTTACCTAAATAGTACATTAAGTCTCATCACACACACACACACACACACACACACACACACAACACACACACCAAAAACCCAATGTTAGTCTTAAGGTAGAACATAACAATCTGGCATAAAATAAGTAAAATCAGATGGAGACCAAAACTCAGCATTATAAGGAAAACAAAATGCTAGATGTGCCACACAAAATCGAGGATAAAGAGAAATTTCTTAGTTTAGTGAACTTATTTTCTCTATTAGAGTAAGTAAGACTAAGTAATTATAAAGAAAATAATTTATTATATTTGGGCTCATTGTTAGAAATGTACAAGACCTCGGAGACAGTCACAGCTGTGCTCAGCATCTGTGGATGTCTCTTTCTGTTTCATGCCTGGCAAAAGAGATGAAGGAAGACAAAGGAGATCAGCAAGGCAGAAACCTGTAAGTACCTGCACTAACTTACCAGGCCAAGGTCACTAACATCACTAGAAAGAATTCAACTTGGTCAGCTGGAGGATCCGCAGCACAACTGAGGCTGCCATAATTTTAATAGAGGAATCAGACGTTTTATGCCTTTATCAGACACAGAATTTAATGGCAATTGCCAGGATCAATACAGTTATAGTTGCCAGGATACAACTTATGACACTTGCAACTTATACAGGGTACACAAGACTAATGACTAAGACCAATTTTACTGTCAAGTTTCATTGCTTCCTTGACTACAAAGGGAACATACAGTGAAACGCAAAGTGTCCTGAACACTTCACTGCCTGAGGGAGTTCTCATTCTCTCAGGAAATGAAAGACACATTGTACCCGGGGAAACATGGACTGTAACATGAACAAAACCTATGATGCATGTGTCTCAAGTCAGCTAGACCAAGCGAACTCCACAGTTTCCTTCATCGGCCTTGGTTTTCACACAATCTGTCCTTGCAATAATCAATTTTGTATTTCAAGACCAATAACCAATGCATTTACACCAAACAGTAGTTTCTGCTTCATGTAAAAATTTCCACTTTAACCTAATAACCTCCTATTTTTGCCTGTCTCTCAACTTGCATACAATAATTATGAATTAACAAGTACTTGTATACAAGCAATTATATTAATTCACAATTTTCCTTTGAAATGTTAGTTTCTGCATAGCTGTTAACTTTTCTGGCAATACTTTCATTGTGTAAGAACTGTTTATATGTACATGTCTAACTTGGATTCTCCAAGCAACTTCCAGCTGTTAAGGTTTAACTAAATGTTTATATTATGAAGCTGAGGCAGCAACTCAAATGCAAGATTACTTACCTATGATGTCTGAGGCTCTAGGTTTTACCCTGTCCCAAGAGAAAAACAACGAAAGCATATATATATATATATATATATATACATACATATATATACATATACATATTCACAGACTTC
Source organism: Mastomys coucha (assembly GCF_008632895.1). NCBI lineage: Eukaryota > Metazoa > Chordata > Mammalia > Rodentia > Muridae > Mastomys > Mastomys coucha. The sequence continues at coordinate 80,200,568 of NW_022196894.1, forward strand.
AAATACTGGGTTAGGTTTCTAAGCATCAATCAAAATACTAAATTTTATTCATTATACAATTATTACACTCATTTAAAACTTCAGTGATGATGAATAAAAATGATCCTGTTCTAGCTTCTGTTCATTACAAATTTCTTCACTAAAGTAAGAACAGAGTGGCCTTGCCTGTATATTTCAATTATCACTACATCAACTGTGTGCCAACCCCTATGGAGACCAAGTGCTTTAAACTGTGACACACATTCCTCTTTTGGTAATCAGTCTCGGTTGACATAATGAAATACAGTTAATCCCTGAATACATAGAACCACAGTGCTTAACTTGCTCAGCCATGCCTATAACAATTCAATTAGCAAATCCCTTTGGATATTTTGTACTTGAGAAGAAAATATCTAGGGATTTTTTTTTAACCAGACTTATTTTGTATTCGCTTTGGCAAGCCTAACAATTTTTACAAGCCCTTGCGAAGAGGAAGAGTCAAATATATTAATGGTGCCATATATCTATACTCCTACACGGTTATTGCATGTATATTATAGTGAGTGTGTCAAACAAAGGCTTTAAGTAGTTTATGAATGTTAAAGTCAAACTCAAATCCTAAAACTCTTTTCTCTGAAAACTCAAAAAACATATGGGTCATACAAAAAGTGGAGTTTAATATTAAGTAATGAACTTACTTGGTAGGAAAAGAGAATACAAATATTTATAAAAACAAAAAATAAGTTGTTCAATCATATGGGGTAAATTATGTACATGTAAAAATTTAATTACAAAACAAATCAACCTGAAAATATACTTCAAAACCTTTAAAAATGTGCAAAATGAAAGAATAATGTACAAATCTTTTAAATTAATGAATAATTCATATAGAATGATCTAAATTAAATGCATATGTTTGATTTTAAGTGAAAATAATTTTGTTAATTTCCTTTTAAAATTATATTATTATTATCATAATCATTATTATTTTACTTACTCATTTCATGTCCTGCTAACTGTCTCTCTCTTGGTCACCCTTTCCCAGCGTCCTTTCTTCCATCTTCCCTCCCCTTCTCTGAGCAGGTGGGAGTCCCCTGGGTATCCCCTTATCTTTATACAACAAGTATCTGTGAGTACAGGCACACCCTTTCCCACTGAGGCAGCCCAACTAGAAGAACATATCACACATACATACAGGCAACAACTTTTGGGACAGCCCCTGCTCAAGTTATTCGGAATCCACAGGAAGACCGAGCTACATATCTGCTACAAATGTGCTGAGAGGCCTAGGTCCAGCTATGTATGTTCTTTGTTTGGTGCTTCAGTCTCTGAGAGCCCTAGGATCTAAGTTAGTTGATCCTGCTGTTCATCCTGTGGAGTACCTATCCCCTTAGAGGCTCCACTTCTTTCTTCAGTTTTCTGTAAGAGTCCTCAGGATGCAATCACTGTGTGGTTGTGGGTGTCTAATGCTTTCTGCGTTAGCTGCTGGGTGGAGCCTCTCAGAGGACAGCCACCCTAGGCTCCTGTCTGTAAGCATAACAGAGTCTCTTTAATAGTATCAGAGGTTGGTGCTTGCCCATGGGACTGGTCCCAACTTTTGTATGTTATTGTTTGTTCATTCCCTCAGTCTTTGCTTCAACCTGAATCCCTGCATTTCTTGTAGACAGGATAAAATTTGGGTTGAAGGTTTTGTGTGTGAGTTTCATTCCCTATTGCTCCATTGGGTTTTCTCCCTGGTAATAGGAGGATACCTCATCAGATTCCATAACTGCAATGCTGTGCATCACACCTAAGGTCATCCCCATTGATTCTTGTTGCCTCCCATATCCCAGGGCTCTGTCTCTACCTAGAGATGGCCGCATCTCCCCACCCCTGTCAGTTGTAGATTCCATTCATTCTCATGGATATCTGGTCATCCATCCTGTCCCTATCCACATTTGATCCTGCACCCCTATTTCCCTCCCATCCCTCCCTCCATCTGCCTCTTATGAGTATTTTGTTCCCCCTTCTAAGTGATATTCAAGCATTCTCACTTGTGCCTTCCTTCTTGATTAGCTTCTTTTGTTCTGTGGAGTGTACAAAAGGCTTTTATGTTCATTTCTGATCATTAAACAACAAATATTACTTTTTCAATGGATTTGATTTAAATTTATGTAGGAGTAAAATATAATCCATAGAACATTAAAGAGTATTGTTGTAAGAAATAGATTATTCATAAAGACAAAGAAATGTTATACATCCATAGTCACCAGGGAAATGCAAATCAAAATGACTCTGAGATTCCATCTTATGCCAATCAGAAGGGCTAAGATCAAAAAACTCAAGTGGCAACACAAGCTAGAGAATGTGAAAAAGGAAGAACACTCCTCCATGCTGGTGGGATTGCAAGCTGGGACAATCACTCTGGAAATTAGTCTGGCAGTTCTCCAGAAAACTGGAAATATTTCTATCTGTAGACCCATCTATAGCACTCCTGGGCCTACACCCAAAAGATGATCCACCATACCACAAGGACACGTGCTCCACTATGTTCATAGCGACCTTATTCATAATAGCCAGAAGCTAGAACAAACCCAGATGTCCCTCAACTGAAGAATGGATACAAAAAATGTGTTTCATTTACACAATGGAGTACTATTCAGCTATTAAACAATGAGAACATCATGGATTTTGCAGGCAGATCTATAGAACTAGAAAATATCATCCTGAGTGAGGTATCCCAGACCCAAAAGGATGGGTATGGTATTTACTCTGATATGTGTTTAATAGCTGAAAAGTATAGAATACCCAAGATACAACCCATAAACAATAAGTATAACAAGAAAAAAGGCCAAAGTTAGATCTCACTTAGAAGGGGTGACAAAATAATCATGGGAGGCAGAGGGAAGGAGGAACCTAGGTGGGATAGGGAAGTGGGAGGAGAAAAATAGGGGTAGGATCAGGTATGGGGTGGTGGAGACAGAAAAGAAGCCTAGAGGGCAAGGTGAATGAATGGAAATATGCAGCTGTGAGTGGGGCTTAGGGGGAGGGGCAACCTCTGGAAAGTCCCAGAGACCTGAGATATAAAAGGCTACCAGGTCTCAATGGAATGACTTTAGCTGAAATTCCCAACAGTGGGAAGATGGAACCTGAAGAAACCACCTGCAGTAGATAGACAACCCAGGAGAGGGTTGAGGTCACTAATCATCTACTACATTTAAAATTTTTTGATTAAAAATTGTTCCTGTCTACAAGAAATGGAGGGACAAAAATGGAACAAAACAATTATTTTTTCCATCTTCACAAAGTAGCAAAATTGTTTGCAGTAATCAATTTTCTGAACCATATGTTAAAATATGTCAAATTAATACCAGGCTCCAGGTGTCTGCTTATGTATTCTGAAGTGCTACTTTCTACTATTACTTAAAATGCATCTCATTATATATCCATCAATATATTTATGATATCACAAACTTTCATTTGTATGTTTTTAACTACTTTTTTGTTAGTTAACTATGTAATTTCAAAAGGAATGAACTCTTACTATACTTTAGTACTTAACTTTACTATAGATGTCTAGATATCACATTTCTCAAAAGCTGTTTTCTTTTTTCTGGATAAGTCAAATAAGACCTCTAACACTACTTATTTATAGGAAGCAGGGGTGGAAAATTTTAATTGTACTAAACTTTCTAGTCTCAAAGTGACCAGTTTTAATGAAAGCTATATGATTATGTTAGGCTAAATATAGGCTAAATTTCTCCAAGCAACTTATGATAATTGAGATGGATTTGAGAGTTACAAAAAACCCTCTACTTTGTTATTATTTTAATTAATTGTTATTAAATAGAATTAAGCTTTCATCATGTGAAATGGGAGAGACAATCAATATGAAATAACTACTAGTAAAACCAGTTTCATTCCAGTTATATCTATAACAACTACAATTTACAAGCTATTGAAATCATGATAAATTGCAATGAAAAATGGCTAAAATATTTATACAATTATTATTTTAAGTACCTATATAATGAATATAAGAACCTTTATATATAATTCTGTTCATAATTTTAGGTGAGTCATTGTTCTTGACAATTTTTTAAGCATTAAGAAAATATATTTGAATGATTTTAAAGCTTTATACTCAATGATTGATGTCAATGCTGTGACCACTCCTATTTGGGCACTCAATGTCTCAAAGGAGTCATGCTATCATTTACAGAGCAAACACTGGCTGGACCTAGGCCCTCTGCACATATGAGACATATGGGGTGGAATAGGGAGAGGGTGTGCACGCAGTTGTTATAGGGGTGCACTAATATTGGGATATAAAAAAGAATAAATAAATAAATTTAATAATACAAAAGAAAGCTTTGCATTCTTGCACTTTTGTTTATTTGTTGTTGTTAATTTTCATTTTGCATTTCAAGAAAAGTTTTCATTTGTTACATTTACCTAAGTAGTGGGATGAAAGTTATTTTAAAATTTCAATTGTTACTATGCTTATAGAATCAATGATGATAAAGTCTATTTAAATTTGAAACTAAATACTTTTTACACATTCATTCTTTTTCTTTGTTTCTTTTTCAGAATCTGTGACCTTGATAAATCTTTTTTATGAATCAGGGTTTTTGTTTTGTTTTGTGATTGTTTTACTGCTTCTATGGTATTCTGAAAATCCTCAATTTGACGTTTGTAGTAGATACTTCCCGCTCTGTGTGTCAGCTGTTCAGACGACTAAGCTTCACCCCCGTGTCTGTTCAGCTGGAGAGGGGGCTCAGGAAGGTAGTCAATACTAAGGAAGTTTCAGGGTACCTTCCACTGCATTACCTCAGAATAAAATCCTCAACTTTAAAGCTCAGAATTCCTGGATTAGTACCTTGATAAGAAAAAAATTCACTTCGTACCTTGATAATTCTTCTTGATAAATATCCCCTTCCTACTCAAACATAAATTTATATTCTGTAACCTATTTGTTACTTCCAAAAGTACATTAAATCTTTATATTATTAACGTTTATTCTTCCATTCATGAAAAAGGGAATAAAAATTTGACAATTATTTCTTATAATATTTCTGGGTATAGATTGATATTTATATGAATATGTTTATGTAAGTATCCACTGTCAACACAAATGTGAAAATAATTTATATTTCATATTTTTTCCTTATATGGCTGTTTTCTTAACATCTCAAATGCAATTAAATAAAAATGCTCTTAACTTAAAAAATAATATGTACTTTTTGTACAAATAGGCTCCATAAACAATCTTCCAAGCAAACATCATAGTCCATATGTCATGCTCCACAAGCTAATGGTAAGCCTTATTGGTGAGACCACCTTTCATTCATGCCATCAGATATAAAATTGATATAGCATTCCAAAAATCATAAAAGCAAAGCAAAACTAGCTGCCAAACTCTTACAGACTAGCATTCCTACTTCTGTAAGGTACTCTGCATGTTACTAGGGAACAAATGTAATCATCAATATCTCCAAATTACAAACCTTCAATATAAGCAAATACCTGGCCACAAGCAGTGCCCACTAGTAGAGTAGGAGCACAAATGTTGCGTGAATAACCAACAAATGCTTGGTTGAACTAAGGCCTACTCCATGAGATGAATCCCATACTTGACAATGCAAAAGTAGACCAAACCCACAAATTAGATAGGTTCTAGGACCTTGTATAAAACCTACTACTGTTATTCTGAAGGGACATAGCAACAAATGACTCCTAATGACAAACTGCTCTATACATAGTGACTCACTCAACTCTCAGGATAAAGGCTTCTCCTGACAATAGATGGTAATAAAACAGAGACCCACAAACTGCCCAATAGCAGCGTGAGAATCTTCAGAACATTGAGCCTTAAGTGAGATGTCGTTATCATACTCCTCCCCTGAATATTCAGGGCTTTTATGTGGATGAGGAGGTAGAGAACTTGCAAGCTGGCTAAGAAACTGGCATCTTTCAGACACAAGGGTATTGATAAACATATGTCATAAACACTAGGGCAGCACCAATAAGATATGCACATATTAAAGTAGACAAAATCACAGCAGGGAAAAGGGAAGTTGACACAAATTCCCAGTACTAATCAAGAATCTATTTGTGATTGGTACCTGCTGGGAAGCAGAAAATCTGTTTCTCCAATGGAGTGTTACTTGATTTACCAATGACATGCCCTGGAGTAGCTGGTAAACACAAAACAGCCAGCGTGTTTTGTTTGCTTCACTTTTATGCTTTTTTGATTTATCTTAATATTTTTGTCCATGTGTGCATGTGCGCACACATGAATGTGTGTGTGTGTGTGTGTGTCTGTCCAAACATCTGGATTGGAAAATACCTCTAATAAGGGCTATCTTTCTCAAAAAAAAAAAAAAAATCACATATATATATATATATATATATATATATATACTTTTAAAACCTTTCTAAGTGTATTCTGTGTCAATATGACCTTAGTTATTGTCCACTGTCACTGTTATATCTCCAGTTCATGTCTTTACTAGAAGCAACACATTTCCTGCCAGCTAGAAAGGTAGTAGCTAGGGCTGGAGAGCTGGTTCAGAGGCTAAGCGCACTGACTTCTCTTCCAGAGTTCCTGAGTTCAATCCCAGCAATCACATGGTGGCTCACAACCATCTGTAATGGGATCTGATGCCCTCTTTTGGTGTGTCTGAAGACAGCAACAGTGTATTCATATACATAAAATAAATATATTAATCTTTAAAAAAAAATTCTGTGGCTTGACTTCAACTCATGCTATTACCCAGGCTTGTGGTCATGCCTGAGCTATACTGGGGGGCTAGATGGAGTTACAGAGTTACCCTACCAGGACTGTCTTTTTAAATAATAATAATAATAATAATAATAATAATAATAAAGACAAGAAAAGTAGTGGCTAATTTTCAAACACCCTCTGAGGAATTCTAGGAAACCAAAGAGTAATGGTAGAATAAAAATGGCAGGTAAATCTTCCTATGTCATGTTATTTTTAAGTACCACTGTAGAATCTTTTCTCCTGTCCATAATAATATACTTATCCTAAATGATGTGATGGGAATTCATTAAGGAATTTTGTTATTCCTGTTGTTGCAGCAGAAACCAAATATACAAAATGTATAAACAGACATTCAAAGACAATGAACGATAAAGGGTGACTGAGCAAAATTCATAAGAGGTCTATATTTCTGCTACTTTTAATCTTTTTGAACCTGAATTTTCGTTCTTGGTGATTCCAGTCCAATTGCCTGGACAATACTTATGTGAAGTTTTGCAAAAAGAATTTACTTGATTGTCTTCCTATAAATGATTGATGTTTTACTAATCTTTGTTGATCCTTTCACATGGTTCATGAAAGCATTCCTGAAAAGTAGCTAAAATAAAGCACAGCAAAACAAATATAAAACAAAACCTCAAAAAGCCATTTCAGTTGATATTTATCAATTTGGCTTTCTGCAATATACTCACAAATATAACAGCTCTTTCTTTATTTCCTAGTTACTCCATTAATAGATAAATTTAGAATTCCTCTTAGAGAGTTCAATTCTATGGAAAGGTAGATCATATAAATCATATTCTCATTATGAGTCATGAAGCTTTTCTAGAAGATTTTCCTAGAGGGCAGTATTTCCAATAGCCACCCTTAGAGGTCTCATAATTTCTGATGAATGAAAATTCAACTTTTGCCTAAACCATTTTGATATGCTTTATGAAAACTCTTTTTCATATCCAGGTATGGCCCTATTTATTTTATCTTTAATGTAAGTTGATTATAGGTGCCATTAATGAGTTGCAATAGTTTATCAAAAATAAGTATGTAAAAGAGATAGATTCTTCCAACTGATATAATAAGTGTTAAATAAAAACTGTACGGAATAGACCAGAGGAACAATAGTTAACATTTCTGTGAAAACTATCAGTTATTTTTCTCTAGTTTTAAAGGGCCAATCCCATATTTTATTTCCTTATACAACCCTCTCATGTAACAGGACTTCCTAAAGTGAATTTAAATGAAAAGAAAAGAAAAGGAAAGAAAAGAAAAGGAAAGGAAAACAGGAGCCTACAGTGAAATTTTTTATGTATACTTTTTGGAAAATCAATGTGTAAGTGAACTTTAATATGCGTTCAAGGGAACAGATAATTCACGGTTATATTCTTTGCTCCTTCATTAAAAACTGTGTCTTGCTATCTGCATTTGTCTCCAGCCAGTTAAATTGCCAGGCCCACATTCTCTCATTCCTCACAGTGCATCCCATTGCTGGGATGATAGTCCCACATCCTCTCATTCCTCACAGTGCATCCCATTGCTGTGATGATGATAGTCCCACATCCTCTCATTCCTCACAGTGCATCCCATTGCTGGGATGATAGTCCCACATCCTCTCATTCCTCACAGTGCATCCCATTGCTGGGATGATAGTCCCACATCCTCTCATTCCTCACAGTGCATCCCATTGCTGTGATGATAGTCCCACATCCTCTCCTTCCTCACAGTGCATCCCATTGCTGTGATGATATAGCTTTCTTTATTTTATTGCTTCTGCAGGATTAAAGAACATCATTTGGCATTTTAAAACTTCTGCTTAATGCATGCAAAATTCTTTAGATGACAGATGTAGAGCCAAGAACTATGTTCCTTAATGTCTAAATAATGAAGATAAAAATAAATTATTCAAAATATATGGCTTTAGACATCACAGTTGCTCATGGCTGCTTATGCTATTACAGGGTTAGATATTATGTCTCAGTTCCTAACAATTTTGATAATATTTTATCTTATTTAAATGATCTTCAAAATCAGAAGCATCCCATATAGGACACAATATCTCTTCTGGCAAATAACTTAGAAGATAGAATTTTCTTAGTGGAAATTTACTATATTTACTCCATACTTTATTATTACTCTAATTTTTCTTGATGGCTGGGAACATAAATTTCATATTTGTCACTTTTAATTTCCAATTGATCCATCCTCAGATGGTCATGTAACAGTATAATTCTTTGAATCTACTTGATCACCCTCAGAAAGCTATAATATGAATGGGGACTCAAAATTTTTTTCATTTCATATGGTAGTAGGCAGAATAATTATCCAGGACACCTAGTTCCTAAGAGATTTAAGAATCACAACTCTTGAAGAGGGTATTATTAGGTAGATATTTTTTAATATTTTTGTAAACAATTTTTAAATTTATGTGAGTATACTGTAGCTGTCTTCAGACACACCAAAAGAGAGTATCAGATCCCATTACAGATGGTTGTGAGCCACCATGTGGTTGTTAGGAATTGAACTCAGCACCTCTGGAAGAGCAGTCAGTGTTCTTATCCGCTGAGTCATCTCTCTAGTCCATAGGTAGGTATGTAGGCATCAGCATTTTGAAGGGTACTGGGTTCACTCCTTTCCTCCAGACTAACAACTTCCAAAACTAAATAATGGAATTTCAAAGTTCATTAATATTTAGAAGTATAGTACTTGAAGTTTGGTTTTTGGTTTTAAGTAGAGAGGTAACATCTTATACTGTCCAGATGATTGTAAGTAAATAGCTATCGAAAACTTTCTTTTGAAGCCCCAAACATTATAACATCAATCACCAGCAAAAGAATTTACCTATCATTTCAATTCTGTAAGAGTAAATTAAATGGAGACTGAAACCTGTATAGGATATCCTAGAGACCTTAGAAATAGTACAATATTTATCTAAGGAAATGAATGTTAACCATGGGGTCATGTTCCCCAAGACCATCAGAAAACACAGACATTTACAATACAGTTAGTAACAGCAACAAAATTATACTTATGAAAGTAGTAACAAAGAATTTTATGGTTGGTGGCCACCATAATATAAAGAGCTGTATTAAAAGGTCATAGTATTAAGAAGGTTGAGAGCTACTGATCTAAGGTGTGGGTGGGTATATTTGTCCCTCTTCATTGTCCATACCCATTCCTAGAGATGCTCCATTGGGTTCAGTTAAATAAATAAGTTAAGTAAATAACATAAATAAATAATAAATACCAAAATGCTTGGTAGAGAAAATCAACTCTTTCTGTGTGAGTGGAGTGTCCAGGAAACATGTTTCATAGAAAACAATATTATACTATTTGTAAAAGCAAGTTCTTGGGACTTGTTTCAATCAAACCCCACATCTAAAGATAGCTTCTTAGAATAATTAAAGGTATTGCTTCCTCTTTAGACTCAGAATATAGGGAATCAGTAGAGACTGAAGAGCTGTAGGCTTTATATTTCTTTTCTCTGCTAAATACTCCTTTGTGATGTTCATTGCTTCAGAAATCCTCCTTGCTGGGGAGGAAAAGAATGTGCGGCTGCCTAATTACCTGCTAATGAAGGAAAATCAAGCCCACTCCATGTCAGAAATGCAAACTCGTTTTCACATTTCAGAAATTAATAAGTTTTGGGTTGCATTTTGGCCCTGGTTTAGGTCTTGAGGACAAACCGGAGCCTGGCTCAATTTTGTAAACTGTCTCAGTCACTTCTGTACTGGAGTGACTCATCATGACCTGCTTAAGCCTGCCTTTGCCTAGCTACTGCTAATGTAGAGTAACTTTGTTGGCTCTGTCAGTCACCCCATACCCTTCATCACCTTTCCCTCCCCCTATGTCAACTCACCTCAGCAGAAAACTCCGCCTCCTCTCTCAGCCCTTTATAACAAAAAGATCTATACAATTAAATGAGTTCCTGCTTTGACAGACTCCTGGCTTGGGGTGGTTATTCTCCTGAAGGCAGGAGATTTGAGCCATCACACTCACCATCCTGCTCAGCCCCTAAACAAGGGCATTGTCCTACCATCAGGGTCTTCAACAGGGACCTAGGGCAGGGGAGAGAAAGCCTGAAAGAGACAGGAGTCATGAAGAACGAGAGCAAGACCATTGTCTGATCAAGCTCCAAAAACTTTACTTCAGGGATGGCAATATAAGCACAAGCAGGAGAAAGCTTCAAGGGAGGGGGAAGAGCCCTGGGCAAGGGAGGCCAGGTGGCAATCTTCAGTTCCTAGAAGCAAGGGTCACAGTGTCCTCCACACCCACAAATATTCTTACTGTTAGACTACACTTGTTCTCTCAGGGCTATATGTGTAAAATAGTAATTTTCCACCAACCCATGCTTAAGGCCATGGCTCCTGGCAGGGCATAACAAAAATTAATTCCTTTTTATGAACACCCCCCAACACACACACACACACATACACACAAACACATCTAGTAGCATGTTAGATCTGAACTTGCTGATTTGAATTTTAACAATGTTTATGTAACTCTAGCATACAGGTTCCTTTAAAAAGCAGATTTTTTTACTTTTATTTTATATATACAAATATTTTGCCTAAGCCTGTAAATGTACAGTATATGCATACCTAGTGTCTAGAAGAGGGTTTTGTTCCCTGCAGCAGGAATTATAGATTCTTGTGAGATGCCATTGGAATACATGGGAAAAGTCCCAATCCTTTGGAGTTCTTAACTGACCAGTCATTTCTTCAGGACAAGAAATCTGATTCATTCTTTACCCTAGGCCAGGTTTATATGAAAAAGGGTAGTCTTTGATATAAATATATCAATGTAAAGAAGGTAATGTCCTAAGGTTAAATTAAAGGCTAACATGTCTGCACTGTAAGAAAAGAAAGAAAGAAAGAAAGAAAGAAAGAAAGAAAGAAAGAAAGAAAGGAAGGAAGTAAAGACATCTTATTTTTAGTAGTGTCCAGTATCTATTGCTTTGATTAGATTTGACATATAAATAATTCTTAATCTTAAAAAACAAGAAGCTTTAAAACTTTACATGTATAAACCTACTACTGTAGTTGAGTTACACAGAGACTTGGTGGGTAAGAAAACACAGCATTTGGGGAAGGCAGCAAGCAAACCTCCTTCTTCATAGTTTATCTTTGAGAAAGATCTCAAGAGTACATTATGCTACACAGTTTCATTACAGCATGGTGCTTTGGAAAGTGGGCATCTATTTAGAAAATGATAAAATTGCTATTTTATCTCCCATTATAAACAAAGATAGATAAAATGAAATGCTATTAAAAACAGGTCAAGAGACAATGGGAATAGTATTTAAAAAAGCACATGGAATGATCTACATCATTGAAGGCTACATTGTCAACCTGGAAAATATTTATTTTAGATTAGATCCTCAAAAGAAGAAAGCCAAAGAAATTACAATTTCAATTATATTAAAATAAAAACCCAAAGTAAGTCCAATTTTATTAAACAAACACAAAATAAAAGAAAATACGTAGACACCTGAAAGCAACTATATAGAAAACAAAGGAGATAATATGCAAATTTGAGACAAAGTATTTGCTGGACTTGAAAAGGAAATATGGTTAATTTAAAAGATATCAAAGTAACTTAGCCAGTTCCAGAAAGAGATAGGCCCAGGCATTAAACAGCAGACATTTCACCAGTGTAGTGAGCGTCATTTCCTAGAGACTCTGGTCTATATCTCTTCTAGGCAGTTACCACTTTCTGCTTCTGCCCAGTAGCTGATCTTAATATCAAAGTTTTCTTATTCTTTTTTTTTTCCCAAGTCAGGGTTTCTCTGTGTAGCCTTGGCTGTCCTGGAACTCACTCTGTAGACCAGGCAGGCCTCCAACGCAGAAATCTGCCTGCTTCTGCCTCCCAAGTGCTGGGTTTAAAGGAATAAGCCACTACTGCCAGGCTTCAAACTTTTCTATGACGCTTGGAAGCTTGGTTTGTCAAAGAGGAACTCTCAGCTCTTATTGCTTGCTCTGTCAAAGAGAGTCCTAGTGAGTCTGATCATAGTTGGGACTTCCTGAGCTACTTTGAGTCAATTACTTTCCTTCTTAAGGAATGTCACTGCAGGATAGACTATTTCCATCTTGTAGAAACTGTTACACAGAAGGGTGTTTCCATGGTACCACTTTGGCCAAAAACTCTTTTAGATGTAACCTATAACTGGTACTCAAAGCTTCATTTGGTGTTTATAGTAGCCCAGTTGGGAATCAGTCTTCCCTGTTATTTGTTAATTTCACTTTTATCGCCTTCCTGGCTATTTATATTTTAGTAAGCTTCTACTGTATTATGCTTCTCAGCCACTCAGATGACACTTTGTTTTCGCTGTCCTTCTTATATTTGTTCCCATACCCACTCTCTTCACCCTGCCTAATTGATTATGTTTCATAATAACCATATGAATTATCTCTGGTATATCTGGACTTACTTGGGTTTAGTATTTTCTAATTTAATTTTATATTGCCCTTAAATTACTGCATTTGAAGATTAAGCAATGGCAGTCTAATTAATAAACCATAATCTTGACATGAACAGGAATTTAAACAGAAAGACAAGGATTTATTTTATATTTTTGTTAGTATGTGGGATGAACAAAAAAATGGATTTTTAAACACCAATGTCACTACCTTAAGTTAAACAGAGAGAAATTGGGAATGGAATGCTAAAGGAATCTTTCAGTATAAAGATATATGACAGAGACAAAATTAATAATGGTAAACATAGGAAAAACTGAAAAAAGAAAATAAAATAGAAAGACCACTAGGCCATTGCATAGACCATTGCTCAATTTCATAGAAGAAAAATCCCTCCTATGAGAAAATAAAATACATTTATTTTTCAGGAGAAAGCAAATGCAGGAAAATTGGCGATACTTGTAAATTTTAATATGCAAATTAAGAAATGGCAGTCTCATATTTTCAAGACCAGGTTAGTCAGAGAAACTGGGCAACCACAAAAGACCAAATATGGTATGATTTCAAATTAATCATTAAAATATAGAGAGAGATCTCTTCAACATTTACCTAATGAGAAAACTGAGATATAGAGAGTATTTCAATATAAAATAACGCTAAAATGGGAAAACTAGTGTCTTTTGACCATATATTTAATATTCTATTTTAGATTGATGAAGATAGGATTTTCATTCTGAGCAATTCTACAAAGGTTTTAATTGATGCTAAAGAACATTAATTGAAGGGCCCAGCTTAACATTACAAACTCCATTTCACTTTCAGACTCCACTTTATGATTAACCTATGTTCTGAGTGAACTCAACTACTGGAAAAGTTCCAACTTGTTCCAGGAACCCTGTCACCTTGGCAACCATAACAATTCTCCTGAGCAAATAGCCACTACATTGCTAGCAAAAACCTGTTATAATAAGTTCCAACCCCAATAAGCTCATATAAAAGACACACAATCCAGTTATTATAATTATAAGGTATGTCCCTAGATTGGGCAGATCTAGTGCTATACTAAATACTTCCCCTGTTATAAGACCCTTTGTTACTTGAGTTTTTTCCTGGCCATGTGGTTCTATTCCATCATGGCTTCCTCTTCTACCTCCTTCCTCTCTCTACCGTTCTTCTCTCTCATTATCCCAAAACTTTAGTCCCACCTTTGCCTTCCACTGCCCAATCACAGGCTCGAACCTTTATTGACCTATTAGAATGGGGAGAAGATTCATATGCAGTTGGTTACATGAATATGTGACCAACTGCTCATAGGGGGAAACCCCTCTCAATAAGCTGAATTAATATTAGAATACAGACTTCATCATGGCAACCCACAACAACAACCAATCAGTTCTTATGGGGAAAGTACCTACTGGCTTAAAGCAGATTGATTAAGCTAGCAACAATTGTTCACACTACGCTGAAACCATTACAAGCCAATAGAAATCTTCCAAGCAAATGTCAACCAATTATGTAAGTTCCACACTAGAAAGTCCCTTACCCTGCTACAACTATGATAAGTAGATAAGGCTTACACCAGCACAGGACCTTCCACACACTAAACTGTGTTGTACAGGTTGGAGTCTGAGATTGAGCTTGAATAAAGACTTTGCTTTTGCATACAAGTTGGTGTGGTGGCCCTGCTGATTTCACGGAAGAATCTCAACCGACAACAGAAACAGCTACTCGACCCGACTC
>NW_022196894.1:80222704-80253279 GCF_008632895.1 Mastomys coucha
AGCAGCTGTTAAGAACTAATTTGCATCATTCTGAAATCAGACTCCGATGACGAGCTCTGACTCCTGGCCGCACCCTAGCCTGTCGAATTCTGCAGTTACGTCAGACATCTTCGGAGATTACGATGGAGCTTGGATTTTGGGTTTGCGGACGAACCTTGGCACACTACATGGAAGTTGGTGCACTGACCCTTCTGGCTGAGAAGCCAATTTAGGCAGCACGTGGATGAGGGTCGTCTAGATTACAGACGTTTCTTGACCTGGTTTCCCATGATGCGCTATCGCCTTGGATGTTGGAGCCGGAAGGTGTTCCGCCCTTTTCGCCCATGTAGTTGTGTAGAGTTCGTATCGCATTTCCCTATTTTGTTTATATCAGTTAAAAGGGTGAATATGTGGTGGCCCTGCTGATTTCATGGAAGAATCTCAACCGACAACAGAAACAGCTACTCGACCCGACTCACCAGGGGTTTGGAGCCAGCCCAGAGATTAACCAGAACCAGAAACACAGCTTTCAAAGAAGCTGGGACTTTGATCTCCCTTCCTGTCCTGGAAGCCTTTGCCTGGAATTCCTAGCTTTGATTTGCCCGCTTTTCCGTTCTCACCTAGTTGCTATATACATACCTGTGTTGCCTCTAAGTATAAATATTCCGTTTCACTAAGTAAAGATTACACCTCGATAAGAACTCTTTCCTGGTGTCATGTCTCTTTGTCATCACCCATTTATTTGCAGGACCTCAAGTTCCCGTTCGTAGATCACCCACGGAACGAAGTGAAGCTGCAGGACGGTTTCCTTCAAGTTGGACTCCTGAGAGTCTCTGGTGCATAGCATAATTTCATGAATGTTACCCACATTTACTATTTACAAATTTGAAATAATAATCATTTTGTCTGAATGTGTATATTTCCACTAGGGTGGGTACATAAATGTGTTGGAGTGAATGTAAATATCTGTGTATATGAATAAAAGTCAGAGGGCAACCTTTGCTTTCTTTTTTCATGAACAATACACTTTGTTTTGTAAAGCACAGCCTCTCACTAGAAGATAAGGTAAAACTCACTGAATACACTTAGGTGGCTGTCCAGGAAGACACACACATCTGTCCATGTTTTTCTGATTTGCCAGTGCTAAGAATGCTAAAATGTGCCATTGCATAGAACATTTTTGTTTTTCTTTCTTCCTTTTTTTTTTTGGAACATGTGTTCTTGCAATTGAACTCAGCTCTTCATCGTTACATGGCAACCATATTCAGATTGAGCTACCTTCTCAAACCCTGTGCTTCTATATTTTCTAAGAGATATTTAAGTTGTAGTAACACTTAGATATGAAAATTCTTATGTAAACTTACATGTCACATTCGTTTCCTCAGAGAAAGGGATGAGATGAAAGTTCTACCCAACAGGGCTTGTGGTGAGCTTCTAGCCTCTATAAAATCTAATCGTCATGCCCAGACACTGAACGCTTTAGTTTCTAGTCTCTGCCACCTTAGACCTAGAATGAATCAGCCTCCTAGATTTACTGCTGAATAAATTCCCCCTTTCTTGCTGTGTTTGAACTATATAGCTGGCTGGTTAAAGTCAGATATTTTGGTTCAATCCCATCTCCAAGCTGATTGACTCAAATTGACTTCTCTCAGTTTCTGACTAAATTGCTCTGCTTGGAAAAACTTCCTTCTAACTCCAAAAAACTGAACAGCTCCAAACTAAGCTCATTCAACTAAGCTGAACTGAACTAGGCAGAAATGTATTTAACTGAACCTCACCAAACCAAACAGAACTCTCTCTCCCTCACTGCTCTTATGTTGCCTCTCTTTTCTGTCTATTTTTGTGAGACTTGATCATATCTAATCTCTGACTCATTCTGTCAAATCTTTATTTGTCCCTTTGTTTGCCCCTCAATTAGATGTCATTGCTGTCTGTACTTCAGCCAAAGGGATCAAATGTGTGCCGGTATTCTAGCCAGAGGGAGTAAAGACTTTTACCATGTCTTTTTATATCTTTGGAAAAAATTGCTTGCCAGAGCAGCCATGTTATAGCATTAAAATCCAATACATTCTTCTATATAGATTTATGCTACTATTAAATTAAATCGTCAAATTTCATCAGGAAGAGGTCTGCTCTCCTGAAACTCGGCTTGAAGCTACCCCACACTCCTCACTGGCTAGTGTGCCTCTCATTGGCCCATCCAGACCCTACTCACTGCAGGGCAGCGAAGAGAAACATAGTGGCCTGGAAGACATGGCAGAGTTGGCTCTGCCCCTGCTTGCTTGATTCCCTTCCCTAGGGCTCTTGCACCAGGTCCTGCCAGAGATCTCTGTGGAAAGCCTGCACACAGGCCCACAGGTGGGTGGGAGAGCACGCTCATTGAAGCAGGGGGACAAGGGATGGGATAGGGGGTTTCCAGAGGCAAAACTGGGAAAGGGAAGAACATTTGAAATGTAAATAAGTAAAATATTCAATAAATTTTTTTTTAAAAATTAAATAAAAATTTAAAAAAGAAAAGAAGAGAAATTCAGTTATATGAGATTGTTAAATGGCATGCCTGAAGGGTGTTGTCTTGGGTGGCCATTGATAGATCATCACCCAGTTAATTAGTGGTACATCACAGTACAGATGAGCTTGGCTTAGCCCTTACTTGAGTTAGCCAGTAAACAGTGCTCTTCCATACTCTTTGCCTCAATTGGCTTTTGCCTCCTGGTTAAAACCTGGAGTTCTTCCCTGATTTCTTTCAGTGATGGGCTGCAATCTTTAAGTTGAAATGAACCTTTCCTGTTTTCCCTACCAGAAAATTGTTTTTGGAATGTATTTTATCTTAGCAAATTGAAGCTAACTATAATAACCAAGATAAATGCTAATGGGTAAGTCAGATTTTATAGGGATTATAAACAAGTAGGACTGAATTGTCTTGCAGTTTCTGTTTTTCTCAAAATAATTTCACTGCATATTGTTATAAACATTAATTATTTACAAAATATTTATAATTTAATGGAAAAAACAAAAGGAAAATAACTTAAAAATTTAAGAGTATTTTAGATATAAGAAAATAGTACCATGTTATATTTCTATTATTTAATGTAATTGCATCCTTTTCTCAAAAAATGAATAATAATAAATATTAACATCTTAATCACTTGAGAAAGAAGCACATATTTATTGAAACATACTTTTTATTTTCATTAAAAATGTAAGGGTTCCAAATAACCTAGTATTTATTTTCATTTAAAATGGTATTTATTGGCTCTAACACACTAAGATCAGAGGTGAGGAGGACGCAACATCTGTCCCAAAAGTGGGAGTAACTGGGACCAGCGGGACCAGGCACACAGGAACTCTGCCAGCCCAGTGGCTCTGGTTCTTTTTGGTCTGTCTAGTCTGGTGCCCTGAGCAGACCTTGGGTGCAAGCTCTGCAGCCAGTCCCACAACACCCAGAGGAAGATCCACTTCCAGGTGCTCTAACAAGCCCAGGGTCACAGGATCACAGAGACAGTTTGACTCTGAGGAGTTCTGACACAACCAAGATCACAGGAAAGACGGGCTCCAGTCAGATTTAGCAAGGGCAGGTAGCACTAGAGATAACCAGATGATGTGGGGCAAGCATAAGAATATAAGCAACAAAAATCAAGGTTCCTTGGCATTATCAGAACCCAATACTTGCACCATAACAAGTCCTGGACACACCAGTACACCAGAAAAGTAAGATTCAGATATAAAATCACTTCTCATGGTGATGATACAGGACTTTAAGAAAGACATAAATAGCACCCTCAAAGAAATACAGGAGAATACAGGTAAACAGCTAGAAGCACTTCAAGAGGAAACACAAAAATCCCTTAAAGAACTACAGAAAACACAATCAAATAGGTAAAGGAAATGAGCAAAACCATCCAGAATCTAAAAATGGAAACAGAAACAATAAAGAAATCAGAAAGAGAGACAACTCTGGAGATACAAAACCTAGGAAAGAAATCAGGAGTCGTACGTAGATGCAAGCATCACCAACAGAATACAAGAGATAGAAGAGAGAATCTCAGGGGTGGAAGATACCATAGAAAACATTGACACAATGGTCAAAGTAAATGCAAAGAGCAAAAAGCTCCTAACCCAGAACATCCAGGAAATTCAGGATGCAATGAGAAGAACCAAACCTAAGGATAATAGGTATAGAAGATAGTGAAGACTCCCAAGGTAATGGGCCAGTAAATATCTTCAACAAAATTATAGAAGAAAACTTCCCTAACCTAAAGAAAGAGATGCTCATGAACATACAAGAAGACCACAGAACTCCAAATAGACTGGACCAGAAAAGAAATTCCTCCCATCATATAATAATAAAAACACCAAATGCACTAAACAAGGAAAGAATTTTAAAAGCAGTATGGGAAAAAGGTCAAGTAACCTATAAAGGCAGACCTATCAGAATTATACCATATTTCTCACCAGAGACTATGAAAACTAGAAGATCCTGGGCAGATGTCATACAACCCTACAAGAACACAAATGCCAGCCCAGGCTACTATACCCAGCAAAACTCTCAATTACCATAGATGGGGAAAACAAGATATTCCATGACAAAACCAAATTTTCACAATATCTTTCCACAAATCCAGCCCTACAAAGGATAATAGATGAAAAACATCAATATAAGGAGCAAAATTACACCCTAGAAGAAGCAAAAAAGTAATCTTTCAACAAATCCACACAAGCCTAATTCTACCTCTTACAACAAAAACCACAGGAAGTAATAATTACTTTTTCTTAATATCTTAATATGAAAATTAATATTACCGACATATCCTAATCTACTGAAATCCAAAAACATGAGGAAGTAGAAATTTGCTGATTGTCATCCAATGGTCTCTGTAATTTGGTAATTGGAGAAATAGGTCCAATATTATATAATCCATATACACTTTCAGCTTGTTTGTTCATGACAGTGTCTTGCTGCATACAACATAATGGTCTTGATATCCTGCTTCTCCTATCTCAGCCTCTCTATTAGTAGTATTGTTTATTTCATGTTTTTACAGTATTGTATGGTTTTCAGAACAGCTTACATATTTTAAAAGTATTTATATAGTCAAAAATAATGTAGACAATTAAATTGGGAGGAGGCTTGTAAGAGAGCAACAAAATGTGAGCTGAATGCTTTGCTTGATGTTTGTAACTTTTGTATCAAGTTACTACAGTAAGAGCCGAGATCTTAAGCTCTACTAAATACAAAACAAACAAACAAAAACACTATATATATATATATATATACACACATGTATGTATATATATGTTTATGTTCATTTAAGAAAATATTAGTAGTGATGTATTATTTTGAAATATACAGTTAAAACACTTGGAGTTATTTAAAATTTATATGAGAAAATTTATTTTCAGTATTGCTGTAGACAAGCATCTACATAAGACTGTTAAATTAATTGATGTTTTATATCAAACAACTTTTATAATACTCACTTTTATTGTTATAATATTTTATAAATTTTCAAGAATATGATAAAAAAATATTGTAGGTATTGAAAGGGAAGTCTCTGGGAGGAGTTGGGGTACAAAAAGGAAAACAAAAATGCAATTTAATTCTATTTTCTTAAAATGTGTTTTGAAATGTTAACAAATTCAGATAAATTGAAATCATGTAACTTTTCTCATCATATTGCAATAAAACTTAAAAAAAAGAAAAATCTAAGCCTACAAGACTGCTTTTTTAGTGATTTGTAGCTAATCATTTATTTAAAAAGAAGCATTTACCTGGATTGTGCAATAAAACTTTTGATTGACTAAAAAAAAAAAAAAAAAAAAAAAAAAAATTAAAGATCCTTTCTTTAGTATATAAAGGATTGAAGGGCCTAGAGAGATTGGTCAATGATTAAGAAAGTTTGTTACTCTTGTAGAGGTCCCACATTCAACTCCCTGCACACACATGGTGACTTACAACTCTCCATAACTGTAATCCTAGGAGGTCTGATGCTCTCTTTAGACCTCCAGAGGCACCAGGTATACACAAGATACACATATATACATCCAGGCAAACACACATAAATATAAAAATAAATCAAGTTAAGGTTTTTAAAAATGTAAAAAATAAATAAATAAAATGGGATTTTTTATGTCTTTTATTTGACAAAGTAACATTTATTTTATTAAATAAACTAGGTGCTTCAAAACAAGTTATATGAAATTCATGTTGAGCATGAGAAAATTTTGCTCATCATTTGGAAATCATAGTGTAAAGGCTAAAGTAGACACCATGGTTTACAGAGATACAATCAGAGATGAGAAAATAGAACTACAACTCATTGAAGCAATATTTTACATAGGTTTTACATTTTCATTGCAAGGCTTTCTTAATGACAAAAATACTGTAAAAGTTTTTCATAGAATTTATATTTTAATTGTTATCAAACTTTAGAAAAAGATAATTTGAGAAAAACAAATTATGAATAAATTAGCATGTTTCAAAGGGAATAGTAATATATTTTATATTCATATTTTTTGAAAAATTCATGTGTACTATTCTGAAAGTGGTAATGAAAATATAAGAACCTGCTCATTATCTTTTGAACAAAAATTCTTTTCAAGTGCATTCTTTTCAAATAGAGCTATAACAAGCTCAATTCAATTTATTTTTATATTGATGGTTTACACAGAGAATCATAAAATGTGTTTTAGAGAGAATTAAAACCAGAAGAAATATCTCACTGCATTGAATTCAGTATTTTCTTTGTACTAAGTGGAGACAAAAAGTTTTAGATAAACTGTAAGATAAAAAAAGCAAATTGAAATTTAATACAGTGTCTTATAAAAAAGGTACATTGGAT
Source organism: Mastomys coucha (assembly GCF_008632895.1). Classification (NCBI taxonomy): domain Eukaryota; kingdom Metazoa; phylum Chordata; class Mammalia; order Rodentia; family Muridae; genus Mastomys; species Mastomys coucha. The sequence continues at coordinate 80,229,523 of NW_022196894.1, forward strand.
TTAAAAATGATGAGAGTTTAAAATGGGACACATTTTCATAAAAAAGCAAACCAAAAATAATTCTGAAGCTTCACTGTAACAAAATAGGTCAATATCAAAGAATTTGCTACTCTAAAAATTGAGCATATTTAGTTTTGAATTCAGTTATGTTTTTAAATTAGTTATAAACACACCTTTAAAATAAATAATATCTTCAAATAAATTTAGTTCTATATCTATGAGAAAATAAAGAAGTAATCCAGTGCTCCATTATGAATACATAGCCTAACTATCCCCTCCACTCCCAACTGCACTGTGTTATTTCCTCATAATCTTGCCTCATAGTTTTATTTGTGTGATTTTCCTGTATAAACCTAGCTTGAACATTCAAATGTAAGTACATCATTGGTGTATGTACTTTGTGAACCCAGGTGTGGAAAAGTCAAGGCACATGATGTATGCATGAAATAAAGAAATGAACTATTTCTCTTCCATAATTGTAGCACATTGTTATCTTACCTTCAGTAGTGATTCTGGATCCCAAGCCTTGATAATAAAACTTCAATCAATCAATAAAGAAAGGCAGGGAAAGGGAAATTTGTCTTTCCTCTGTAAGAACCAATTGATTGGGTATCTAATACCAAGTGTTTTGTCCTTAAATCATACACACAAGCAACAATAAATAGATTCAAGTGGTTTTATTTATATATTTATACACACACACACACACACACACACAACAATAAAAACCAAAGGAAAGAGAGAATCAGTTTGGGGGGAGCAGAGACACAGAAGGGATTAGACTACACTGATTTTCAGCTTGTGGTTTTGACCATTCTGGAGGTCACATATCAGATATCTTGCATACCAGATACTCACAGTATAACCCACAACAGAATCATAGTTAGAGTTATGAAGTAGCAACCAAATGATTTTATGGTTGAGGGTCACCATAACATGATGAACTGTTCAGTGTCACAGTGTTAGGAAGGCTGAGAACCCCAGGATTAGAGGAAGAGTAGTGAAGGAGGGTAAAAGTACAATTATCTTTTAATTAAAAATAAGATTTAAATAATTTTTAGTAAAAGCAATTAATTTAAAATGAGATTTTAATAATTTAAACAAACAGTTTAAATAAGTCTTTTAGTATCAAAACTTAAAAAAACTACTACCTTAAAATCAATTAATGAATTCAACAGTATTTAAGAAACAAAATTAACATAAAACTGTATAATATTAACAGTAGATTCAAAAAATAAGAGAAATATTAGTGAATATTCTATCTTAAAAGCAGAAAGTAAACTAAAGCAAATGTTCCTGTTCCATTAAGGACACTTTTCTGATTTATTCTTAGGCTCATATATCAAAATGCTTGAAGAAAACACTTGGTTTTACAACACATGAAAGAGGTTTAAATCAGAAGTGACCACAATGACATATTGTTACAACATCTACCTTGTACTAGGAATGGAATATTGCAAAGAACTTTGTCTTGTGATGATTTTATTGCTCAGGAAAAGATAAGCAACACTATTTGAGAAACACAAATTATTATACTCAGTCAGAACTCAGAGATTTCTTCCTTTAAACAATATTACTTGCATCGACAAGATCACTCTTACAGTTTTCTTTTGTAGTATACACTGACCCAAAGCAGGGGTCTTTGCAGTAATTAAACATTACTGAGATTGCATGGTCATAATTTTCAGAGTTGGAGAACATTATCACAGAGTGTACCCTTTCATGGTTGTGAGTTTACTCTTGTCAAAATGATTGAATAAGAAATGCAGTTACAGCAGTTGAGAGCCTGAGAAGACAATAAGAAACAAGCTCACAATTAGGATATTAGATGATCAGAGGGACGGTGATTCTTTTTGCATGAAGAATAGAAAACAGTTTGTAACCTAAGAATTTGTGTTTGAGAAAACTTAGAGAAATTATTTAAATTACATTTTTTACTGCATTGAGAGTAAATTAATACAGAAAATAATGAATATTTAAAATTTGGGGGATAAAAATTTCTGATATATTAGAAGGCCAAAGTGCTTTGAATATTGCCCTGTCTTACTAGTACAATATTGCTTGATTATTAGAATTAGCAAAGTTACAGATAAAATCGAATGTGTACATATAAACAACACTAAATGGACACTGTAGAATTTGTGTGTGTGTATGTGTGTGTCAAGCAATAGAAACTGAAGAAGAGAATTTGAATTTCAGATGCAGTGGAATGAACAGGGGAGGAAATCAAAGAAGAGGGGGGAAGTTACATATGTTTATGAAATTATAAAAACACATGGAATATTTTAATGACCAATAGAGGTTTTGTGTAACTATAACTGAAACTCAAATTTTCTGTTTTATACAAATCAGTGTATGCAGATGTTTATTTCATAGTTTTGCTTCCCAAAATTTATTTGAATAGTGGATGCTGGAGAAGTCACAGACTTTGCTGAAAGTGCTTTTAGACCACTTTGTAATAGAGTGCAATTCAATGTATTTAAGAGTATGGACTTGGAAGCCCAGCTCTACGGGTCAAAATATCACCCTGTTTAGTACTATTTGAATAACAGCAAGCAGACAGATTGTTGGAGATCCATGAGATTGCAATTGTGTATCTGCACAGTATGGCTACATGATTTATTCAATGATTAAAGGAATAGAGAGTTACAAAGTTGTTAGGCAATTTGTAGCATGGCTTTGAATCAATTATTGCTGAATTCTGTTTTTTATAATATAATTATAAAATGTCCCCTCTAGGCTGATATATTTGGACACATGGTCCCCAGATAATGGCACTGTTTGGGAAGGCTGTGACTGTTAAGATGGGGAGTTTAGCTGGAGGAAGTACATAATTGGCATGGGCTTTGAGGTTTTATGTAAAAACAAAACAAGCAAAACAAACAGACAAAAGAGAACAAAAAGAACCCTCTTGATTCTTCTGCTGCAGCCCCTTCAGTAGATCACTGGCAGACTTTGAGGTTTTGTAACAAGAGCCTCTTCAGGTGCTTGTGTTTCCCGAATGAAGATTTCAGCTCCCACTATCATGGCATCTCTGCCCAGTGACATGCCTTTTCCACTGAATAGCTACTCTTCAGCTTCTATAATAAATTAAGAAAAAAATAGAAAAAAAAACTTGTTATTATTAGCAAATCTCCCAGTTATGTCTCATTCTCTGGAAAGAAAGGAAGATGGAGAGACACAGTATGCTACAGGAGGTAATGCATGCAATGTATAAAAATAAGTACATGAAAAATTAGATGTTCAAAAACGTATTCTAGCTGTCTATATGTGTGCTAACAACTAACCTGTTTTTATTTGGAAAAATTCAGAGAAACACTACTTTCAAACTGATTTTGCTTACATTGCTAACAATGTCCTATGCAATGAAATTATTTAGAAATCATAAATAAGAAGCCTTCTTTAATTAAAATGTGAAACTATCCTTTAAAATGATACATGTTGGTTAAATTTGATTTTAATAGATATCTCGCTTCTTTCTTCAGGGTATACCCTAGAACCACTGTATCTGCCACCACGTAAAGATCCCGTCTTCCCTGCAACCAACCTTTTCATCCAGCCATATCTATCATATTCTTTTCAAGACTAGTGTTGTGAGTCTGTCTCTTCCTATTCATCCACACACCCCAATTTCCCAGATCTAGCCCAAGACAAACATTTTTTGGTTCTCCACTGTTATTGCTGTATCCAAAATTTAAGCATGTTCTATGACTGTTTCTAAATACCACTGAGCACTCAGGCTCCTGCCATCACACATATACCATTTCTCCTCATCCAGATCTACCCCTGCACTATATTCTTGGTCAGGAGCCACATCCTATACCCTGGTTCAGAGCCATATATCCATGACTTTATGCTATTCAAGCCATTCTCTACCTCTAGGCTCAATCTACTTATGCATATTGTCTTCTGCTACAACCTACTTGTTCTATATCAGGCTTAGAATTCACAATAAAAACAACAAAAGTTCTGATCATGAAAATATCAGCAATGTGGATTATCACACCAGTAACTTCTCTCCAAAAGCTACCAGTCCTGTAGAAATTCTTGCTAGTGATAATTACTTAGGTAAACCTCAGGACACACATTTTTTTTAAAAAAAAAAAACGAGCAATCATAAATTTCATTAAAGAATTCAGGAGTTAGCCGGGCAATGGTGGCACATGCCTTTAATCCCAGAACTTGGGAGGCAGGCGATTTCTGAGTTCGAGGTCAGCATGGTTTACAGAGTGAGTTCCAGGACAGCTAGGGCTACAAGGAGAAACCCTGTCTCAAAAAAAAAAAAAAAAAAAGAATTCAGAAAAGAATTCAGGAGTTTAAGGAGGATACTAAGAAACAATCAATGAACTTACAGTTAATAAGGGTGAGACTGGTGTCTTTTGAAAAAAACAAACAGAAGTTTGATGGGAAGGAATGTAAAATATAATGCAGGACTTAACAATGAAATTTAATGGTGTTAGAAACATTGAAGATGTTTATACTCAAGCTAGCTGAAATATGAAAATGTTTTATATATATATTTATATATATATAATCTCTGTGTGTGTGTTCTATTTGTTAACTTTATTCCACTAGGCCAATATATCTTTTTTAATAACTTAATTTTAGATATGATTATATGTATTATATGTAAATGTGATGTAATATTCAGAGAATATAAAAAAGAAAATTTAGGTAAGCTCATGATGAGTAATAGTTTTGGTATGATCAAGGACTTTTCCTCTTAGTGGCCTTTGACAGGTATTTTTCTATCCTGAAACATGAGATCATGCCTACTACCAGGCTTCATTGATACCTGATTCTAAAAATAAATGTTCCTTGCTATGAGCCAACTTGCTGGGTTATATAAATAATATCTTGGCCCCTTGTGAACAAAATGGGATTTAGTCAGTTGGAGATGGCTGTGACAAATACCTCCTGAAAGGAAACCTTGTTTCTGGATCCTGGCTAATCAGATTGTCACTTCTCTGGAGACCTTAGAATGTGGTAGGTCCAGAGGCTAATGAACTTCTCTTTGTCTAGCTTTAGCCCATTGGAACAACCATTCCGTGCCTACTTCTTTGTCTAATCTAAGATTATAAAAAACAGTGGTTGTGATTGACCTGGGCAATGGCAATGGAAAGCATTGTGGGAGAGCCCGTTGGATTGGAGAGCTCTCCTAGCTGGACACCATTTTTCTATTTGACAGTAGCCAGTTCCTAGTAACCTGCTCTTCTTCCATGGGTTTTCCCAACTGATAAATCTATAATGAACTTCTGTCTAAAATTTGGCCTTTGTTGTCTATGAATTTCATTCTTTGAATTTGTGTTACAAGAGCACTGAGGCCATTGTCTCAGGGACAGTTTGTATTGTATCAAGAATATCAGGTACTTACTTCTGAGAGAAGACCAACTGAAGGGACAGAGGGAACCTCCATCCTACTTTAAGCACCCCACTTTTTCTGTACCAGTGCTACCTAGGCCAAGTTGCCTCAATTTCTTCAGCTAACGAAGGAAACTTACAGTCCTGTTTTATATATGTCAGTAATGTAGGATTATAAAAGTTAGGACCCTTTTGCAAACTGCTTTGAAGAAAAATCAGTTTATCCTTTGTGACTTATGCTAAAATGAAAACAGAAACAGACACACAAAATAGAAATTCCAATATTACCATGACATTTAATATTCTAGCAGTTCTTTATAAGATAATTATCATAAGAATAATAAGAGGGTGTTTTATGTATTTTCAGCAGCTCTTCACTAAGATGCTTTGTTAACAACTAATAAAAAAAACAAGTAGTTAATTATACAATGACAGCTATTGAGCAGCAAATTTAGTGCTTTCATTTCAGCAAGTGATTGTTACCATATCAGAATTGCTAATGCTCTGCTTTTTCTCAATATGAAAGGCAATATAAAGCATGTCTTTACTATTTTGATCATGAAGATGGTTGACTGCTAAAACAAACACTGTATGCATTGCGTTCAGTTTAATTTTTATACATCAATCTATCTTATGGAAGAATACTTCTGCTTATGTCTTCTTGATAGATGCAAAGAATAGTTAATACTATATAATTCTCTTTTTAAATGGTAGCTCCATTTTTATTTTCACTATGAAGAACAGAATTCTCCATTGTGCAAGGTTATTCTTTGCGAACATTCTTTATGAAAAACAATTAGTTAATTTCAAGCATATATACATATATGCATAAAATGAATTTTGTTGACTTTAATAAAAATGATATACCCGTTTTAATTTTTATGATACAGGTAAAGAAAATACAGAGAAACCTTTGCATATGTATCTTAAGTCCTGAAGCTTGTTTTATCTATCTATCTATCTATCTATCTATCTATCTATCTATCTATCTATAATTTATCTTTATATCATCTATCTGCATACTTATGAAGTTAAATGTGCCTAATTTAATAAATTTATAACCTATTATATATACACAGATACACATATATCTCATTGGATCATTTCACTTTCTGGAATTATATATATAATCTGTACAAAATTTATGTTTTCATTGTTTCTAAACAAATAAATGAGGTCTAAAATGGTAATTTCCTAATTTTCTAAATACCTTTCTTTGGAAAAACAATTAATCTTTTATGTCAGAAATTAATATTTTAAATACTAATAAATTTTCCATGAAAATATGTCTTATAGGAGAACCAACTCCCATACTAGAACTAGTATCATGTATCAAATACATTTATGTTGTATTTTGTATAGAGTATAAGAAAAAATATAGTTAGGTTGGTACATATTATTTTTGAGTAGCTACTTACAAGTGTAATTTAGAGATCTGTGGCTTTCTTTGGAAGGTTTTCATGAAAATGAACATGTCCTATGGTTAGTGTGTAAACAATGAGATGCACTCTGAATTCAACCACTTCATTATTCCTGAGAATTGGTTTCAAAGTGTTCATTGATTCTAACTTTCTTCCTTTCTGAAATGAAGTTTTGTATTCCAAGAGCAATGTTAGAAAATTTCCATTTTATTTAATTAGTTAAGAAGTCTGCACTTGGGCAATTAGTTCATTTGGCAGGTGAATTCAGAATGTTCCTCAGAAGGTAGCTTTGTTATATTTTCAAATTAAGTTCACCAGAGGAAATATTTGTAAAATGATTTCTTTAATGATTTCACAAATGATTTTCTTCTTTCAGTACTATAACTCCAAATGAACAATTTACCAGATAAAATGTATGGTGTTTAATCAGTAATTTATACTTCAATAAAGATTATAATGAAATTTGACATAAAAACCTAGGTTTTATATAGAAATTTTCAAATTTAAATATAAAATGCCTAGAAATTGTGTATACAGTAAAAGAAAATGTCAGCAGTAGACTTATTAAGAATGAATTTCATTTCTTTCTATCCTTAAGGATCAAATTTTCTTTTGTCACTAATTTCTTTAGTGATTATAAACACTGGAAAAACTGACTTTCAGCCTGTATTGTTCAGAATACTGAATTGCATCAATGATTTATATTATAGCATATTTATTCTACTACTGAGGAATGTCTACTATTGACATCTATTGCCTACCACTGAAAAAGCTGAGTTTCAGCATGTATTCTTCAGAATACTGAATTATGTCCATGGATTTATACTACAGAATCACTACTATACTACTGGAAGCATAACAACATTTGTCAAGTTCACCATTGTTCACTAAGTAAATACACCTATAACATAAAAATGTAAGTTAATTATGTTTTAAAATTATATTAAGCTGTATTAACTTTTAGATGGCTATATTAGAGAAATGATATGATATAACAGATTTAACTTCTGTGTCTGGGGTAAGGAAAATACAGAGAAACTTTTATTTCAATATCCTAAATCATAAAGCTTGCTCTATGTGTGTATATATATATATATATATATATATATGACATACATATATGTATATATGTATGTATACATATATGTATATATGTATGTATGTACGTATGTATGTATGTATAATGTATCCACATATCTATCTTTAATGGGTACATTTAAATCTATTTTCTTCAATGAAGATTATTTACTTTGGAAGTTTGCTTGATCTGAAAATTTCTCCAGTCTGTTATCACTTCTTTGACATTCCAACTGGAATCCAAGATGAAGTTTATTCCTTTTTATTTAAACAGTCCTAACATCTTTTTTTTTCCTTGAGCTTTTTTTTAATAGGTTAGGTTTTTATCTACATTTCAAATGTTATTCCTATTCCTGGTTTCCCCTCACAAACCCTTGTCTCACCCGACTCCCTGCTTCTATGAGGGTGCTCCTCCTCCCGCTCACCTCCTCCCACCTCCCAGAGATACTGAGCCTTCACAGGACCAAGGGCCTCTCCTTCCATTGTTCCCAGAAAAGGCCATCCTCTGTGACATATTCAGCTGAAGCCATGGATACTAGGCTATCTCTCAGAAATCTAGGTTTTCTAATATTTTAAGACCTTACTATATAGTCTCTTATTGATTCTGAATTCAACTGATACTCTGAAAATTCCAATCCCTGTTTTATCATTTGCTGGTGTTAAAACTTTTTTTGTTGATGTTTCAAAAATAATCAATTAGTTTATAAAATAGTTTTTCCCTAAACCTCTAGCAATTTACCACACATGTATTGCTTGAACACAACACAAATTTATTTCCTTCCATTTTTCTCTAAGGTCCACAATCCAGGGATGTGAAGACACTGGAAACACAGGGGTGAATGAAAGACAGAAAATGCACATCCATGAAAGAGACCAAGAATCTGCTATACTTTTCTTAATTTCCACTGAATCTAGATTTTGAAGTAACTTTTGGGAAGAGAAAAGATTCCAATAAAGTACATCACAAAGTGTGAAATGGAAATATTTACTAAGTCAAATAATTTTATCTCTGCAAAGTAACAGTCAATGGGGAATAAAAATAATAAAAACATATAATTTTCTGTAGAGTAAGTTGAATCCAGCAAAAAGGCTCTTCTGACCAACACCGAAAGACCTTCTAAGTCTGTGTGATCTGGCTAAAATACAGACATGCCTTTAATGCCTGGTGATAGAGAGAAAGAGATCTCCAAGGTCACGGGCAGCCTGGTATAGAGCAAGATGCAGAGAAAGAAAAGCTTAGGTCCACACTTGGTGGCCCATGCTTTTAATCCTGGCATTCAAGAGACAGAGGCATCCCTGAGTTCTAGTCAGTCCATTTTTGTCAATTCCGTTAGTTCAGGAAACGCAGTGGAGTCAGCTGAGTTAGTCAGCTGAATTCAATCACCAGAAGTAGTTGAAGCCAAATAATAAAATGCAACCAGATTAAAACAAATGGCCAGAGTTAGTTTGAGGCCAAGCAGAGCAATTCAGTGAGAAGCTGAGAGAAGGCAGGTTACATCAGTCAGCTTGGAACTGAGTTTGCGTCTGAAGAGCTGAGTTGAACCAGCTAGCCAGAGTTCAGAAAGAACCAGAAAGGGTGAACTTATTCAGCAATAAACCTCAAAAGTGACAGTTACAACAGGTCAATAAAAGACCCCTTTACAATTTTCATACGGAATTGGGAAGCTTCGGGTGAAGATGACTTTATTTGAAATAAAGTTTGTAGATATAAAAAAATCATAGTCTTGAAAAGATGTTCAAACCATCCTTTTTAAAACAGTGAATTTTTTGTTTTTTTTAAGTTTTTAATGAAAAATGTGTTTTTACTCATAAAATATACTTTTATCAGTACCACTTCACCAATACCTCCTAGTTCCTCCCTGCCTTAACCAACTCCTGCCTTTCTTTCTCTTTGTTTTTAGAAAACAAACAGGCAAAAATAAAATAATAAAATAAACTGGATATTTTTAAAGTTCAAAAATCATAGAAAGGAGAGAGATAAGGGGATGGAGGGAGGGAGGGATAAGGGAGGGAAGAAGGAAACAAGGAAGAGAGTATGGAGAAGGTGAAACAAAATCTATGATGGCAAAAAAAAAAATCAGAAATCATAATACATAAGAGAAAAAACAAACTGTCCAAACAAAACAATATGAATGAGGAGAAAAAAAGTCTAGAAAATAATGTATTCCCAGGTTCTTGGCTATTTGATTTCATTTTATGTTGGCTACCTACAGATGGCCAGGGGAGTTACTCTTGAGTATGGCTAATATATACATTGACATAGGGAAAGCATTCTACTAAAAATAAAAAATGAGAATAGAGTGGTCTCCACTGTGTAAGTGTGTTTGCATCACTTGAACCGGTGCTGTGATCTTGGCATATACTTCTTATATCCCACAGCTACACCCTCAATCCAGTTTACTGGTATCTCACACACGATTTTCCCTTGGCATATACACGTATACTTATTTATAAACACACAAACACACAGAGAGCAGACCTACAGTCACCTTGAATCTATCTCCATTTTCAAACTCAAATATATATATATATATATATATATATATATATATACACAAGAAATAAAAATAATAATGAAATTAACAATAGAATTGGAAAGTTATAAAAATTATTGAATTCCCTAAATTCACACTTTTGAAAAAAATATTTTTCTAACACTTAATAATTGCCACCATGTTTAATCTATTTTAATGAAAAACAGGATATATGGAAATTTAATCAATGAAATATTTTATTTACTATCAACTTCCACTTTCATACAAATGTGACATGGCACTGTTCAAAGTGTAGTTTCATAAAATGATAGCTTTTTAGACTGTTTCCTTTTGTTTTCTTTAAGGTCTTCCACTATAGTACATAAATATTTCATGTTCTTTGTCATTAAATAATTAGAATTTTCACCTGAAAACTGTTGAGTAACATAGTAGTGAAGCTTTGTCTCAATGGCGTTTTTGCTATTGTGTCTCAGAATCAATAATTTGAATGTTTGTATTTTCTCCATCCTAATTATCTGTCTTACTCCCTTGCTGCTATTTCTTAGGATCATTCCTCTTTATCTAATTATCCCAATACATTTTAGTGATTAATTTATATTATTGAAGTGTGTGTGTGTGTGTGTGTGTGTGTGTGTGTGTGTGTGTGTGTGTATTCCTGAATTCAGGGATACTTACAACCAGTATATATTTTCTTGAACATATGGAGAGGGTGTTGGATATCCTGAAACATGTGTCACAGGGTGTTGTTTATGTGAATGTTGTGAACCAAGTGATGGTGGTAGTCCTAATCCTAGGTCTTCCAATACAGCAACAAGTGCTCATAATAACAGTGAGCATTTTTTCAGTCTTCCTAATTAACATTATGGTCACACATCTACATGCTTCTCTTCTTATTCCTTCTACACTAAACTGCTGCCAAGTTTGCTCTGTAAAAAATGCAACATGGACCCTACCTACACACATCTCACACACTCCCCTTATCATTCAGGTACACAGGTGTTTTCAAACTTCTGGAAACAATCCATTACTCCGTTAAAATCAGACAGTTGGTCTGATTCAGCAATTTTTGAGAAAATTCAAGAAGTAAAAGGAAAGATTAGGGAAATAATTATGTGAATTCACATGTGTATAAACACAATTATGGGCAAAATATAGCAAATGTTAAGAGCTGTTTCTTTTTTTGTTTGTTTTTATTAGATATTTTCTTTATTTAGATGTTATACAATATTTCCTTTCCCAGTTTCCCCTCAAAAAAATAAAAAATAAAATAAAATAAAATAAAATAAAATAAAATAAAAATAAAAATAAAAATAAAAATCCCTGTACCTCTTCTCTCCCCCTGTTCGCCACTCCACACTCTGCTGCTTACTGGCCCTGGCATTCCCCTACACTGGGGTATAGAACTTTCACAAGGCCAAGGGCCTCTCCTCCCATTGATGACCAACTTGGCCATCCTCTACTATACATATGCTGCTGGAGCCATTAGTCCCACCATGTGTACTCTTTGGTTGGTGTTTTAGTCCCTGGGAGCTCTGAGGGTATGAGTTCATATTGTTATTTGTCCTAAGGGGCTGCAAACACTTCAGATCCTTGGGTTCTTTCTCTAGCTCCTTCATTGGGGACCCTGTATTCAGTCCAATGGATGGCTGTGAGCCTCTACTTCTGTATTATTTGGTTGCACTTGCTGGCATCCACAATAGGGTCTGGATTTGATGATTGAATATGGGAAGGATTCCCAGGTGGAACAGTTTCTGGATTGTCCTTCCTTCAGTCTCTGAATTTAGGGAAATGGATGGTTCTGGAAAATATCATCCCGAGTGAGGTAACCTAATCACAAAAGAACACACATGGTATGCATTCTATGATAAGTGGATATTAGACCAGAAGATTGTAATACACAAAGTATACTCCACAAACAACAAGAAACTCAAGAAGTAGGAGGACAAAAATGTAGATACTTCATTCCTTCTTAAAAGGGGGAACAAAATACCCATGGAAGGAGTTGAAGAGTTGTTTCTTTTCAAAAGAGCAACTGCACTGCAATATCAAATTCTCCGACCCTAGCTCTGTGACCATTTGTAGCCAGGCTTCTGCTGCAGGGTTCATGAGGTCTGCTGCATCCCTGATGCTTATAGTATTATGAGATCCTGAAGAGTCAGTAGCTACTTTAATTAGCTTGAATACCTTGATTTAGTTTCTCTCTACTATTTTAGCATAAATTAATCAAGATATTATTGAAAGTGAGTGCTTCTTATGGCTTTGTTACACATCAAGATCACGCAAAGGATTTCTTCAAATATGATCTGTGGATCTAGCTCCAGAATATGGCTTATTCAATATGCACAAATTAGGGCCAGAAGTCTGTATGGAGAAATGAACATATGCATACATTTGTTATTTACATCTCCATAACCAAACCCTTTATCAGAAGGCAAAACACATGTGCAGTTTCTATGGTTTAGAGTATATCTACTTGTGGTTAGAAGTCATTTATTATAATGTGACTGCTCTTCCCCATAGAGAGCAGGGGAAAAGAAAATACTTCAGCAAGAATTCTCAGTTTCCTTCTTCTGTCAATGCCATTTAACAAAGATCATTTGTAGTGCTTACCATTCTTTTCTGAATACAGTCATGTAAAAGTTTGGAAATAATTGCCATAGTCAGATTTTCCTTAAAATTTGTCTGTACAAGTTTCAAATTCTTCTGCAAGCAAAGCACGCAATAATTAAATAGAAGTAGAGGAAAGAGATATATCTGGGTGTTAGTTAAGTGCATTTGAAATGAAGTGCATGGAATATTACTCCTAACTTTCTTTACCTGTATATATAATAATGACAGACATCATGACGACATTTTCAAAAGTTATTCTAAAAGTCACTCTAAATGTCAGACAAATTTTTAAAGATCTTGAGTTCAAAGGAAGAAATGTTTAGAGTGTAATTTAAGCTAATGTCACACTAAGCTTCTATAATGTTACAAAGATACAAAGTGTTAAAATGTTTATTCAAATGAAGCCAGCTTGGAAATTCCTGTACAAAAAATATTTTGAAAGAAAGTGCATTGGAAAATAAACTTCCTTTTGCTCCAGAATTTCTGAGGGATTATATTTCATGATGTGTAATACATACCAGACTCTGCACCATGAGAAAGACTTTTCTTATCATACTCTCTTCTATGATTGTTATCCCTCTAATAAAAGCATAAATCAAAATTCCACATTTGATGCCAAATGTGAATAGTAATTAGAAACCCAAAAGTTTAATAAAAACTGAAAATTCAAATAGTAGTACATCTGAATGAAAATTAATACGAAGTTCTCATTAAACAAAGGGAAAATTAATGGAAGATATCAATTAATGATAAAATGTAATACATTAGAAAGAGCTTTATAGGGTATCAGAATCTATTCTATTTAATCCTATCATTTAATTTATTAACACAAGTGAAATTATCTGGAAGCTCAACCTAGTCAAATTCCTAGAGACATAAGGCTACGTTGGGGCAAAAAAATAATCCCTTTGCTGTCATAGTGAACACAACAGACTTGGAGTCACTTCATAATCAGCATGTCAGTCTTTCTGAATGCTTCTGATTAACTCAGAAACCTTGAACATTCTTCCCTATTGACTTTCTAATGGTTTATTTTAATTTAAAGTTCATTCTCACTTCCATTTGTCATCTCAAATTCCTTAAGGGACTATCATACTTAACTTATAAAAATTCAAGGATGTTATATTTTAGTGGAAAACACAGAAGGAAAAATGTAATGTATCTACCTGTCAATGCAAAGGAGAGATGACAATCGTTTTTATGGCTCATAGTTGACTGGTGTCCATAGCTAGCATTCACTACATCTTTATTTAATAAGTACAACACTGGAAAAATGTAGCAGTCCCTTCACATAGCAGAGATCTCACTTTGTGCCCTTGAATACTCTTTTTAATTCCTTATCCTCCATGGATACTTTGGTTGTATTATATTTAGAAACATTCAGTATTATCCCAGGGATTACTAGTATTTCCTCCTAAAATCATTCAATTGTTATAATGTTACACTACAAAATACATTTTGTCACCTAACAATGTATCTTCTTTTTTTTTTTCTTTCTGGACTAACCAGATACAATAATAAAGTCACACATTCAGTATAATCAGATCTGTGTCTTTCATGCAGGTTTTTTTTTATATATTGATGCGAAGATTTTATGCTGACAAGTTTTGAAATTATGAGAACAAGTTTAAAAGGTGAATCACCCACACTTAGAAGTGCAATATATTCACTGTATTTATGCATCTGTTTTATTTTTGTAAAGGGAATATAACAGTTATGATTATTACATATAATTTATGCTATTACTATTATATAGCAAATAACTGCATGTACAACATTTCTGAACTGTAATAGATACCAAAATTTGTAGATCATATTGGTCTTTCTACCTATACTACTATACTCTTAATGATTAATATACCAGTATCCAACTCTTCATTAAGACAAGCTCCTGAGTGATAGGGTTGATAGTCACAATTCCCACTCCCATGAACAAGCAATGTATTAATGATAAATTAGGTGTCTATCATGATCTCTGCTCAGGTAACTGGGAGAAACATGACAATAATGCAATATAAATAAATATTGAAATGAACTACGTGCCAAAAAATAAAGATAAAAATAGGTTCATTCAGGTAAAGTTATCTTGCTAACTGGATCAGCATATAAATTGTCTTACCATAGGTCAGGGAAAATAATAGGTTCATATTTCAGAATGTTTTTAAACCACTGCTGATTTTTACTTTGGAAAAATATTATGGATTGCATAATGCTTTATGTCATCAAGGTTATGGTCAAGTATGTCTTACTCTATTGTTACCTTTAACCTTTAAACTTACAGAACAGTATTTGGAAATAGAATCTATGATAAGATGAGAGAACCAGTGAAGTCATGAAATCCAAATGACTCCTTACAGGCTGTGGGCAATTTTAGATCACACATCTACATGCTTCTCTTCTTATTCCTTCCACACTAAACTGCTGCCAATTTTGCTCTGTGGTGTAAGGTAGAATCTCAGGGTCATTTTAATTTTTGTTTCCCTAATCACTAAGGACACAATCTTTCTATTGTGTGAGCCATCAGCAAGAACCCAGTCCTCAGAAATCAGATTATTGGTCTAGGTCTGATAATTGCCACGTTTTGAAATTGAAATTACTGCCTCAGAACTTATATGACATTATAGTATTGTTAGACCTCCAAACTGTGGAAAGCTAATATGGTACCTTATATAAAAAATAATTGTTTAGAAATTCTACTGTGGGGATCTGCAAACAGTTATTTTTGCTTTAATGTTTATTTTATTCATTGCTTATAATTTTTTTGTAATCTTTTGTTGATTTTGTATTTTCAAAATGACTGAAGGATATAAAGTAATGCGATTTTTGTTCCTCACTTTCTGTCAGTGAAGGACAAGCCTGCAGAATAGTATGGTTCCTTGATTTTTATACTTGGATATCAGTCTCTTCAATCTTATCTTCTTTCTCTGGACACAGTACTGTTTCATGAATTAAAAGTTTAGGTATTTCTTTTGTTTGTTCAATATGCTGAATTTTAGAAATAAAGGGATATAAAGAGGATGTTGAATGATCTCTATTGTGGGCATTACAATTGTATTTGAAATTAAAATAATTTTTGATCAGATACATTCATAAGTATTATGAATTTATGACCAACTCAATGGGTCAGATATATATTTTGTCTTATATCTGTGTTCAAAATCAAATCTCTCATATTTGTTATTTATAATGTTTCACCAAACATCACTTTATCTTTGATCCCTAGTTTATTCTGACCATGTTTAAAGAATGAATTAGGTAACCAAAAGATCAATTTAAGTGTCACATTTATGGCATTTCTCTTTTCTGTCCAGCAGTACATTCTTAAAACTTCCACAATATTCTGTTTTCAATTTAATACTATATCTGGACATGGATCCTGAAATGATATAATTGCTTTTTTTTTAAAATGATTAATTAAATAGAAATTTTATTAGACTTTGCATAGTCTTAAAATATGAAAAATAAGGACAAAAGTTTAAAACCCTGTTTTACAGATGTACATGCTAATAACAATGGTTTAATACATTTGTAATTATATAAAATACACTATACAAAAGATACCTAGCTTTTACATACATAAAATGAATTAAATAAAGCATTCACACAACTGAGTTTTGAATATTTAGATGTATTGTCAATTCCATAGGGTCCACTGGATTATTCTGAAATGGTGACATGAGTATTTCTGGTGCCTCGATTTGCCTGTATCACTGCTTCATCATGAAATCAATATTAAATGGGATGTTTGAATGCAGTTCTAAAGTAGTGATTATCCTCTTCTCAGTAAATGTAAGTTCAATCCAGTAGATTTTTGATTTTCATGTTTATGTTGCTTGATTTTGATTTTTAAGTAAGCTAATTTAATGTATGTCTACAAGTATAAGACCGCTGTCTCTGTAGGCATTTTGAAAGAAGTTTGAGACCAGGACAGACAGCTAGCTAGTCTGCTCCCCAGAAGACACCATATCCTGAGGTATCCCAGAAGATTCACTGCACTCAGAGCATTTGATACAGCATCCTGAGGCATCCCAGGAGATCTGCTACACTCAGGGCATCTGACTCCACAGCTAGACATGGACACATACTAAGAAGTCTACTACACTCAGGGGCAACTTGGCAACCAACATCACAGTATGAAGACTGCCCATGGTCTCTGTGGCTTGCAGAGCAACTTACCCAAGAGACTGAAAGCCTCCCTGGAGTTCTGCTGCACATAGGGAAACAGAAACCACAGTCCATAGCCCCTGCTGGAGAACAGGACAAATATTTGAATGCTCCTCTAAAGACCCAACAGTCAGAATACCTCTTAGGGGATCTACTGCAGCCAGGACAACAGATCAGCAGCTTCTCTGCCCCTCTGAAGACCCTTTTCCAGCTGTAAGGCCTTACAAAAGGTTGGCTACAGTCAGGGCCTACTGGAGACATGAAGCAACACAGGGACAAAAGAGGCAGACAGACAGAGTCACACAAACTAATAAACACCTAGGATATCCATATGGCAAGAGGTAAGCACAAGACCACAAGCAATAGAATCCAATGTACCTGAGCATCATCACACCCAGTTCTCACAACACAGCAAGCCCTGAATGTACCAACACACTTGAAAATTCGGAAGCTGACCTAAAATCCTACTTCATGAAGATAATAGAGTACATTAAGGAGGATATAAATAACTCACTGAAAAAATATTGGAAAACACAGATAAACATGTAGAAGCCCTTAAAGAGGAAACAGATAAATCCCTTGAAGAAATAACAGAAAAAACAATCAAATAGGTGAAAGAATTACATGAAGTGATCCAAGACCTAAAAGTGGAAGTAGAAACAATTTAAAAAAACCTAAACACAAATGGAGGCAATCCTGGAAATGAAAAACCTAGGAATAAGGTCAGGAACTGCAGATGTAAGTATCACAAACAAAATACAACAGATAAAAGAATCTCATGTGTAGAAGATACCATAGAAGAGATTTACACCACTGTCAAAGAAAGTTCAAAATATAAAAAACTCCCAACCCAAAACATCCAGGAAATTCAGGACACAATGGAAAGACCAAATATAAAAGGAAATTAAAAAAACAAAATTATCAGATTCTACTAAAAAAATCTATACTCAATAAAACTGGAAAAATCTAAATGGAATTGATGATTTTCTAGACAGATAGCACCTACCAAGGTTAATTCAAAAGCAGGCAAACTATCTAAACAGGCCCATACCCCATAAGAAAATAGAAGAAGTTGTTAAAAAATTTCCAACCAAAAAAGCCCAGGGTCAGATGGATTTAGTGCAGAATTCCACTAGACCTTCAAAGAAGATCTGATACCAATATTTCTCAAACTATTCCATAAAATAGACACAGAAGGAACACTACCTAAATCATTCTATAATGCCACAATTACTCTCATGCCTAAACAACTCAGGGAACCAACAAAAATACTATACTACAGAGCAATAGTGATAAAAATTGCATAGTATTAATACAGACACAAGCAGGTTGATAGATAGAATAGAACTGAATACCCAGAAATAAAACCACACACTTAAGTAGGCTTGATCTTTAACAACAAAGCCAAAAACATACAATGGAAAAAGAAAGCATCTTCAATAAATGGTGCTAGTCAAATTGGCTGTCTCTATGTAGAAAAATGAGAATAGACTCGTATTTGTGAACTTGCCCAAAGCTCAAGTTTAAGTGGACTGAGGACCTCAACATAAACCAGATACACTGAACCTATTAAAAGAGAAAGTCAGACAGAGTCTTGAACTCACTGGCATGGGGGAAATTTCCTAACAGAACTCTGATGGCTCATGCTCTAAGATCAAGAATCGATAATTGGGACCTAAAGAAATGTGAAAGCTTCTGTATGGCAAAGGGAATAGTCAATAGGATACATCAGCAACCTAAAGATTGGGAAAATATCTTCACTAACCCCACATCCAATAGAGGCTTAGTATCTAAAATATATAAAATCTCAAGAAGCTAATATCCAAAAACCCCAAATAACCCAATAAAAATAGGTTATAGTCCTAAACTAAGAATTCACAACAAAGCAATCTTGAATGGCTGAGAAGCATCTAAAGAAATGTTCAAAGTCCTTAGTGATTAGGAAAACGAAAATTAAAATGACCCTGAGATTCTACCTTACACCAATCAGAATAGCTATGATAAAAACATCAGGTAAAAACACATGTTGGCAAGGATGTAGAGAAAGAGAAACACTCTTCCATTGATGGTGGGATTTCAAACTGGTACATCCACTCTGGAAATCAATCTGGAGGTTCCTCAGAAAATTGAAAATAGATCTACCTGAAGACACAGCTATACCACTTTTGGGAATATACCCAAAAGAGGCCCCACCCTGCCACAGAGGCTTGTGTTGCACTATGTTCATAGCAGCCTTATTTGAGATAGCCAGATATGGAAACAACCCAGATGTCCCATGACAGACTAATGAATACAGAAAATGTGGTTCATTTACACAATGGAATACTAACTAGCTATTAAGAATGAGGACATCCTGCCTTTTGCAGGCAAATGGATGAAACTAGCAAATATCACACTGAGTGAAGTAGCTCAGACCCAAAAGTACATGCATGGTGTATACTCCCTAAGAAGTGGATAGTAGCCAAAACAAAAAACAAAAAGTAGAGAATACCCAAGATACAATCCATAGAACTCAAAAAGTTCAACAAGCTGAAAAGACCCAAGTGAGGATTCCCCAGTCCCACTTTAGAGGGAGAAGAAAGCAAGCGGGGAGGGAAGGAGGGGCATGGGAGGGAAAGGTGATGGGAGAGGGAGAGGGGAACATGATCTGGTGGGTGAAAGGACTGAAGTCTTGAGGACCAGCAAAAAGAATGGAAATAGACAACGTCAGGAGATAGGAGGTGGGGGAACCCTCCAGAATGTACTAGAGACCTTGGAGGTAAAAGCCTCTCAATACTCAAAGAGAGAGACCCTAGATGAAATGTCCTACAGTCTAGAGGGGGAATTTGCAGGGCCCAACTTCAGCAGAATGACAGGGCATCAAGTGAGTGTTGCTGTCCCACAGTCAAAACTCTTATCCATAATTGTTCCAAATGTTGCCCATTGCTTTCTCCCTCCCAGAATTCTTCACCCCTTCTCCACTTCCTTACATCTAAGAGGATGGTTCCCCTTCTCCTCACCATCCCCTTTATCTTGGCATCAAGTTTCTGCAGGATTAGGTGCATCCACTCATACGAGGCCATACAATGCCATCTTCTGATACATGTTGATTTCAACAGTTTTCCTCATAAATTAAAAGCTTACTCTGTTCAACTGCTGAGCTTTCCATAGCAGCAGTTATTTGATTTCAATCTTTGTAGTACATAGACAAGCAATGCTGGTTACTTGGGTCCTGTTGCTTAACCCAACCTACTAAATACCATTTTATTAAAAAAATTGTATATACACCTATACCCATTGATTTGTGGAAAATTCTACCTTAACAATACATAAAATGGAATTGTGAACTTTATAACACCATTCAGATCACGTAAATCTTTATGAGTTTTGTTAGTACAATAGCCTGACAAGTTTTTGTCCAAAAATTATAAATGAGTAACTTATATATCACCTTCTAAAACCCCATCGCAAGTGTTACAAATATACTTAAGATTTCCATCAGATAAGGGCCTACACACTATATTTGCAATTTGTCTTTGGAAATTAACTCTGGGGTAACTAACAACTGTTGCCAACAGGGTTTTAAATCAAGAAAATATATTTGAACAAAAACAATTGTTCGGTTTTTGATTACACTCAAACATTCATGTATTAAAGATTTGTTCCCAACCAATGATGGTATTGGGATATAGTCAAACATTAGTTAATATTTATGGAAGTTAACTTACTGAGTGTTGTAAGGGTTTTATTTTTGCTTTAAATTGTACTGTCAATTATATATTTTATTATTATTATTTGTTAATATTAATATGTACTATATAATCATCCTCATCGTCATCATCATCATGATCATCATCATGATATACCATGTGGGTATTTCTATCAGAGGATGGAGGAGGAGGGGGAGCATCCTCTTAGATATAACGGAAGTGGGAAGGGGGTGAAGAATTCTGGGAGAGAAAAAGGAATGGGCAGCATTTGGAATTAGTGAATATTTATGGTTAATATTCATGGAAGGAATTTAGTTCATTTGATGTGAGACCTAGTGATAGTAATGAATTACTTTGGATTTTAGGATTTTATCCTCTCTCTCTTTCCTTCTTTCTTCCTTTCTTTGTTTCTTTCTTTGTTTCTTTCTTTGTTTCTTTCTTTCATTCTTTCTTTCTCTCTCTATTTCTTCGTATTTCTTTGCCCACCACAGTGGTCTGTGTCTTTGTTTACTGTTAGAGTAACTTCCCCTTAGCAAACCATAATTCCTTTTTTTTTGCTGTATTCATTTTTGTAGGAGCCAACTGTATTTTCTTAAAGTTATTCATAAGTTTCTGTGTAGAGCAATTTCTTGTTAACATGCATCAGAGAACAATTGTTTCTGACACAGTTCTCTATTCAACTCAAATACTCTGTAACACATGAGGGATTAGAGAGTTTTAAGGACTACATATGTATCAAAATATTTGGCAACTATCCAAAGTCATCAAACTAATTATGAAAACCTTTGATTTATTCCAAATTAAAGCACCCTTTTCTAGGAGGAAGGCAAATAAAACTCAAGAAGATAATAAAATGATGAGGGTGAGCAGTTAAGACCATTATCTCTTCTTCCAAAGGATCTGTGTTCTATTCCCAATACTTGCATTGGAGTTTACAATTGTGTGAGTTATTTTGGATGAACATTACTCAGGCTTGCATAGATACTAGGGACACTGGTGTCACAGTAGTAGCACAGAAATAAAAGTGCACCAAATACACACATAGCATATCATGGTGATGATGATGATGATGATGATGATGATAATGATGATGATGACGACAATATAGTATATACTAATAATAACAAATAATAGTAGTAAAATATATAATTGTAGTGTGGGGAGCGGTGGAGCTGAAGAGGCATTCGCCATGGCAAGGTAGCGCCTACTTCCGCTGTCAACTCCTAGTAAACAACGGTTTGCGCATGTGCGTAGAGAACTGTTTGCTCATGTGCGTAGAGTGAAAAGATGCCATGTCACGGCCCATTCCGGGGCGTCATGTGGGGTAATGAGTGAACAGCCTATCATGGGCAGACATGCTGCACTGTGGGCGGACATGCCGCACTGTGGTGTATATAAGCAGTGCGGATTATTGGCTTGACTCTTTTTCCCTCTGGGAGAGGGCAGTAAATGTCACTGCAGAAGGATCCTAGTGTCCGCGTGTCTTCTTCCCGGAGAGAAGACTGCACTGGCTACAGCTGGTGCCAAAAACCCAGGACCCCGGGGGAGCCTTACAACCGCTGGTGCCGAGGGGAAGCTCACGGCACAAGGTAAGCTCTGAGAGGCATGCTGCTTGATTTTAATTCCTCCAACCCTTCCTCAAGATTACAGAGCACGGCCAAAGCCGCAGTAATCGTGCTATTGGCACTTGTTATGATGTCTATTTGGCATTCGATACATTCTTGCCTGGAGGATGAGAAATTCCGTGCCTCTGTAGCATCGGACAGAGGGCACTTGAGGAGTTACAAGATAGCATGTCAGAAACAGAGCGGAGAGTGGGGACTAGCCAGGATAAAAGAGAGAGAAAGAAGAGAAAAAAGGATATACCCAAGAGTACAGGCTCTTCCGCTCAACCTGTGGAAGCGAGAAATAAGGGAAAGGACGCCCTGGGAGAGAAAAGTAGAGAAAGGGATGGAGCTTCGAGATGGAAGCCCCTCGAGCCTGATAACTCTGAGGAATTGAGCCCCTCTGAAGAGGAGGACTTGGAGGGAGAAGCGGCTCACTATAAGGAAGAGAGGTATCATCCGGATGAGCATTCGCAGCCTCTCCAGAATCAAAAGCGAAAGGGAGCAAGAGATCAGAGCCACAGAACGCTTTATGCTGTCCCGCCTGCTCTTCCAAGTGCACAGGGCCTGGGTTTTCCCTAGCGGCCATTGAGGGTTCGATGCCCATACCCTGGCTTACGGAGGAAGCCATGTGGGTTCCTCAATGGCCCCTATCCTCTGAAAAGCTGAAAGCTGCTACAAGGCTGATGGTGGAGCAGCTGCAGCTAGGTCATTTAGAACCATCCACCTGGCCCTGGAACACACCCATTTTTGTTATAAAAAAAGAAATCGGGGAAGTAGAGACTTCTCCATGATCTAAGAGCCATTAATGCACAAATGTGGCTGTTTGGCCCTGTTCAACGAGGCCTGCCACTGCTCTCTGCTTTGCCTAAATGCCATGCACACTTTGTGTGACGGCAGTATTTGAGGCGTAAACTTCAAGGAAAGTCAGTCTCCTGCCTTCGCATTGTCGCCTGGCACCCCAAACTCAGAAGTGGCCCAGATATGTCCTCGTACTAGTGTGCTAGGAACTCACCAAGATATCATTTTCTTTAACAGCTAACAAAAGAAAAGAAGGTTTTCTGACCTTCACCAATGTTTCAAAGTCCGAGTCAAACCCTGGCTTGGAATGTTAAGCCATTCAAACTAGTAGCCTCCAGCACTGGGGGCAGGGAACCAAAGCTTACAGAATGAGAGCACTATCCCAGGGCAAGATCAGGTGAAATCCTCATTCTTATCAACATAAGGTAGGCCATATTAGATTTGCAGCTGAATCACTCCTAGGAACAAGCTTAACAAGTGTTCCCTGGGGCTAACCTCCACTAGCCCAGAAAAATAATATAGTTGAGGAACTTTC
>NW_022196894.1:80254693-80276945 GCF_008632895.1 Mastomys coucha
CTGCAGGTTTGATGCGGAATGACCTAAGACAGGGGCCCTGGCAGAGCAAAAGCACTCTCTGACTTGCTGTATTTGGCCCTTTTAACTAAAACAAAAGGGGGAGATGTGGGGAGCGGTGGAGCTGAAGAGGCATTCGCCATGGCAAGATGGTGCCTACTTCCGCTGTCAACTCCTAGTAAACAACGGTTTGCGCATGTGCGTAGAGAACTGTTTGCTCATGTGTGTAGAGTGAAAAGACGACATGTCACGGCCCATTCTGGGGCCGTGGGGTAATGAGCGAACAGCCACTCATGGGCAGACACGATGCGCTGTGGGCAGACACACTGTACTGTGGTGTATATAAGCAGTGCGGATTATTGGCTTGACTCTTTTTCCCTCTGGGAGAAGGCAGTAAACGTTGTTGCAGAAGGATCCTAGTGTCCACGTGTCTTCTTCCCGGAGAGAAGACTGCGTGGGCTACATTGTAGTACAATTTAAAGCAAAAATTAAATCCTTACAATACTCAGTAAGTTAATGACGCAAACCTTTAAAACATCAAAATCCAAAAAAAAAAAAGTTAGATTCACTTACTCCAGTTGTTATGAAACAGCAAACCATAACAAAGGAAAGAAGATTCTCTTTTTGAGAGCTGCCAAAAAGACGGGCAGGGAGTTTCAATGAGCCAAGTCCTGTAAGTTATCATCATAGCTCATGTGGGATTTTCCATGATGTAAACAACTTTGAGCTATTGATCCTCCTTTCAATAACCCAGATAAAACCATAAGTCCTGAAGACTTATGTGGAATACTTTCTTTAGTGTATCCTATATGCTCTATCTAGGACTGATAGACAATTCTCCATATTTCTCCAGAGAAATCCACACAACAAGAATTATAATTGTTTCTTTACATAAAGTCAAGTTGGTCTACACATTGTATCATACTAATATATAACACAAATTAATTTGTGACACAAATTAATAAGCCTGACACAAATTTCCATTTATTTATAAAAGAAACATTTGGATAATAATAAAATATAATTATTTAAGATTTTAAATACTAATTTATATACCTGAAATGAAATAAGTAAATAAATGCTAAGGTTACTAAGTTCTATTTCTTTTTTTGTTTTGTTTTGTTTTTGTTTTTGTTTTTCGCGTCAGTGTTTCTCTGTATAGCCCTGGCTGTCCTGGAACTCAGTTTGTAGACCAGGCTGGCTTCCAACTCAGAAATCCACCTGCCTCTGCCTCCCAAGTGCTGGGATTAAATGCATGAGCCACCACTGCCTGGCTAAGTTCTATTTTTTTGGCAGGAGAAATATTTTACTAGACTTGAAAATTTTAAGAATTCATTATATTGGACTATAGTTCATATAAAAATATTCCTATAAACTATGTGCTCTTATTAAGTAAATTATACAAAACATGGATGAGCCTTCAGCATTGTTTTATAATGCCAAAGATATGACAAAATTATGAACACACACTAAAAATATGTAATATAGAAAGAAAACATATTACTTAATATATTTTGATAGGACATTTTAGATCATCTATTTTTTATTGGATATTTTATTTACTTACTTACATTTCAAATGTTATCCAATTTCCTGGTACCTCCCCTATCCTATCCCTCCTCCTCCTGCTTCTATGTGGTTGTGCCCCCACCCACCTACCTACTTCTGCCTCCTTGCCCTCACATTCCCCTACACTGGGGCATCAAGCTTTCATGGTACCAAGGGCCTCTTCTCTCATTGATGCTGGACAAGGTCATCCTCTGCTACATATACAGCTGGAACCATGGGTCCCTCCATGTGTACTCCTTGGTTGGTGTTTTAGACCCTGGGGGCTCTGGTTGTGTGATAGTGTTGCTCTTACTATAGGATTGCAAATTCATTCAGCTCCTTCAGTCCTTTCTCTTACCTCCTCCACTGCGATCCTGTGCTCAGTCCAATGGTTGGCTATGAGGCTCCACCTCAGTATTGGTCTGGAGCTGGCAGAGCCTCTCAGGAGACAGCTATATCAGGCTTGTTTACTTTTTATCCACACTTTCAGTTTTAAAAGTCGTATTACTCACAGTGTTTTCACGGTACTACAAGAAGTAGATTCACAAAGATAAAGTTCTTCTAACATTGCTAAACCATATTATCATCATAACTCTATATTAGAATTAATAGAATTATTTCTGAAAGAACAAAATATATAATGTGTAAACTATATGGTTAAAATAATCTAAAAGTCAAGTAAAATAAGATGACATTAAATTTTATCAACTGAAAATACAATTTTTAAAGTGGTATCTTTGCCAATAGTTATAAAATGTTACAGGTGTACATGGACTTCTCAGAATGTCTGGAAAATGATTGCTCAATCTTGTATTTTTATCATATCTGCCTGCTCTCTCTTGTTATCTTAGGCACTAATTTGTGGCTGAAATGCCACAGTGACTGCAGTACTGTTTTTGAACAAATAATTGTGTGTGTGTGTGTGTGTGTGTGTGTGTGTGTACTAAATGTAAGTATGGTTCTCAAACAGCTTTATCCATCTGCTGCATTTTAAGATGTTCAAGTTGCTGTAGTATTGGTATCTTCTATCTGCTGTTTCTGCCTCTCCAGGTTTAAGTTTAAATTCTCATCCAACATCTAGGTATACCATTCAGACAATGGAAAATTTGTGTGTAGTTTTATTTAATAGGTATTCTGTTTACCTGAAAAATACATTTGTTTTATTTTTGACTGGACATTCACTAGATCACCCTGTTCACCAGAAACGTTCTACAAGACATTGAAGATTTTATTAAGATAAGTCTGTTTTATATCATTTTGATATATATATATATATATATATATATATATATATATATACACATATATACACACATATATACATACATACATACATAGATCATATAGGTAGAGATGATGCAGAAGCAGAAGCAGACACAGACACATATATACAGATACAGGGATCCAATTGCCTCTGTTCTGTGGGTGGTGCAAGCTTTTCAAACAAGAAACTTTACACATTACATGTCAATGTAGTACTTTTTTTAAAAAAGTAAACTGTAATTATTTAATTACAAGTAGCAAAATTTATTAGGATTTCTACCTCCTCATCAAATTTACTATATATTTACATCTCCACCAGGTCCCATCACGTCATATTTAAGGTCTATATTTGGACTTAAAAACAGGTTTTTGCAGTGAACTTACTAATTAGAAGGTGTCCTAGATCATGAATATGGTAAAACACCACATCCAATTGAAGCATAAATTTGTTTTGCAATATGTATATATATATATATATATATATATATATATATATATATATATATATATACATGATATATATATCATATATATAAAACATATAAGACAAAACATGTAAGGATATTATTAATGAACTGATATAACATGGATGAAGTTTTAAGACATCATGATTATTTGTATGCCTATCAGTTAGTATCACTAAGAGAACTTTGAAGTTATTTCTGACTGTTGAGCAGAAATTACAATTTGTTTTTCAAAGTAACATATGCCTCCTCCTGAAGGGCCTTGAGCTGCATCTCTTATTAACCAGATCTCAGTAATAGTTAAAAGTAAATATTTCTAGTTTGGGAAAAAAACATATTTTCCAAACAATTTCTAAGGTGTTGTTTAAAGTTATCATATAAACATAATGATATAGTAACTTTTTATTCACTTCAGGAAATTAATTTCTCAGACCTTTATAAAACAAACAGCAAGTGTGAAAAATATTGACAATAATTAGACAATTATATATGAATCTCCAAATAATGTTTCATTGTAGAGAAGAGTGTTTTCAGTTTTATTTTTCATTTTCTATATGTATATACAAACATACACACCCAAGGTTATATAGACATGAAAAGTAAAATTAATCTTTTAATATACATGCAAATATAAGTTTAATTTATAGACTTAAGTTAGTTCAAATACTAGTCTTTTGTATCTCTTCTCTTCACTGATCTAGGTTTTGTAGGTTGAAGGTAAACATCTTGGAATTATATATACCAGTGGATTATTTTTATTAGTGAAAGTAAATTGCATATGGAGGTGAATGTTACTTTTTTCAAATTGTTATTATAATTTCCTATTAAATGATCAGAAGAGCCATTGAATTATTCACTTGCAAACAAAATATTGTTTACCCATTAATTAAAATTAAATTTTAATATTTTTAAAGAAACTGTGAATAAAATAATAATGTCTTTTGACTTTTAATTATCTGCTGTCAAATCTGTAGGAATAGTTACCTAACAGTTGTCTTTTCTCTTAAACTAAATATGGACTCCTCATTTGTTTTTGAAAGACACACTAAATGTGGCATAAGACATGATTCCTGAAGTCGTGCATATCAAGACTAACATTTTCACAAGAAAGCTTGATATAGAAAGACTGAGATGCAGAGTGTAAACTAGACAGGCACATGATCAATGCTATTTAGTTTACTTGTTAAGTCATCTTAATTATTGGAAAAAGCTTTTATTAGATTTGTTTTCCCAACATTCCTTTTGCCATTAATTTTATTCTTGATATGTTTTAAAAAATTGCCACATATATGGAATTAAAATACACCATAATATACAGATAACAGGCAATATTTTCATGTTATTATATGTGATAAGCCATTATATTTTCTAAGGAACAATTCACTAAACACTTTTCACATTAATAAATTTAAATCTTAATTGTAGCTTCTAACTGTTTTTGTGAGCATGAGGCATCTTTAGGTGGTTCCAATGTTAGAGTTACAAGGTACGGGTAGCAACCAAACAATTACAGATTTTAAATCATATATTTACTTAAACAAAATCACTATATATTAATTTATAATTAATTAAAGATGAATGACATCTTGATTAATAAAAACATGAATGTGATTATTATTTTTATATTGTGCTAAGATTTGTAGGTATTTTAACTTGCAGCATGTAGGACATAATATTTTTCCAACCTGTACAATATTTTTATTTTACATTTGTCAGTGGTGAAAACATTATCTCATATAAATATATTAAACAGCATGGCTTAAGTCTGTTTCTCTTTAATACAATATAAAAGGGTACTCATGGATTTTATAATCAACTGTACTTATGGCTTTATTTAAGATACATGACAAACAACTTAAATATAATGCTGGATAGTAACTTTTTTCCTGTCTATATACCTTGTCTATTAGAGAAAACTAGGAGAGCATCCTGTGAGGTGTGGGATCGTTAAAGCTAATCTAAACAGCAACACCAACATCTGTCAGCTTTTGCTGTTTGCTTCCTAGAAACAGCCTGCAATGCCCCCATAGCCCAGAGGGCATCCCAGAAGGCTTGATTGTTTATGAACAGTTGGTACTTTATTGTGAGGTTATTCTCCAAGTTTAGAAATCTTATGAGAGGAGAAAAAGGGCTATGAAAACAGATGTTCAGTTATGTAAGAAAAAAAGAAAAAAAATAGCAGGCATAGTCATACATCAAAATAAATGTCTTCTTGAAGACACTGTCGTTTTTGTTTGTAAATCATCCATATCACTAAAGCCTTCTATTTGAATATTGATATTAACGTAATATTCCACAGAATACTGTTCTAGCCAGGATGCATCCTTAAGATACTTCATTTGTTTTTTATTTTTAAAATTTTAAAGACTCACAGAGTCTTAAAGAATAAACTGTTGAATTACGAGAAACTTGGTGAGATATTTGATGAACTGATACTTGTTGAGGATTGGTCTGTTGCTATTTATTGCCGTATTAAATACAAACCCTCAAGGTCTGTTTGCCCCTAGGTACAAGGACATCCTCATGTACAACAAGTGATGTTATGTCATCTTGCCTCCTTAATATTGGATAAATAAAGACTCCTACACCCAATCATTGTGCGGAAGAGAGGTAGGTAGAGGTTCAGTTCCCAGGCTTGGTGCTCAGGGCCTGAGGCAGGATGACAAGAGAGGAAAAGTTAGAGAGAGGAGAGGATGCAATGGGGGTAAGGGAGACTGAGAACTGGGGACGAGGGCTTGCCGACTGGAGTAAGAGCAGGCCAGATGGAATGTGACAAGTGATATTTCAGGGATATTTACAGGAAAATACACAGAATAGCCATAGATGGTTAATATCTGCCCAGCTCTACTACTGTTTAAGGCACATACACATGCACACACACACACACACACACAGAGACAGAGACAGAGACAGAGCGACAGAGAGAGACAGAGAGACAGATAGACAGAGCAGAGTGTTCTGAATTGAATGATCACAGGTGGGGTAGAAAACCCTGATTGTGATTAAATTTTTCTACAACAGATACTCTTAATTTAATTGTGACAAGTTTTATTTTATAGAGAAATAGTAGTGGTTAGAATTACTGGTATATTTAACATAATTTAATGAAAATTTCAATGTTAACAAAATTTCCTCCAAATATACTTAAATTTAAGCTATGTTTGAAACACTCATCAGTTATCTTATACAACTGCCAACAATATTTCATGTTCTGGCAAATTTTACAGATGTTGCACACTATATAGTTTTGAATGTCTGTCTTTGTGGTATGATGAATATGTTTGTATCTGCATGTGTCTATTTGCATATTTGTATGAACATGTGTAAATGTCCATGTATGCATGTGTAGACCCCTTTTGAATGTTGTCTTTCCTTCCATGCCATATACTTTTACAATTAGGCAGAGCCTCTCAATTATATCCAGGACTCACATATTACTGTTTTCTTTTTGTGTATTACCTAAGAAGTATGTAATAAATAGCTGTTTTGGCAAATCGACTGTATTTCACATCTCCTATGGCACTTATCATTCTTCTATTTTCAGTATCAATCAAATAACACACTAAACTTAGAGTTTTCGCCTGTGGTTCTTTATTTTATTGCTACCAAAATAATGAAATATACATTGCTTTCAGTTCAGTCTCCACCTCCCTGCATTTGTTCCCTTCTTAGTCTTCACTTTCATTAGCATGTAGTTCATTAATCTCAGCATTATGAGTTCACCTTTATTTTAATAATTGAAATACCTTACTATTTACCCCAAACCATAAGTCTCTATTTTCAAAAATGGAAAACAGTTACAAAAAATTCTTGATTTAAATTACATTTGCTTTCCTAATAAAATCCCAGTAGTTATTTTTTTCCTTTTCTTAGAAAGTCATAGTAATACTGTTCAAAATTGAAATGAAAAACACTTTTAAAAGATATTTTATGTTTTGGGTTTTTAAAGTTATTTTATTTATTTACATTCCAGCCTTGACCTCCACTTGGTTCCCCTTCTCACAGTTCCTCACCCCCTTCCTACTCTTCTTGCCTCTAAGAATGTGTTTCCCTCCCATGCCTCACCTTCCCGAGTGTCTCAAGGATTAGGACAATTAAGCACATCTTCTCCCTCTGAGGCTAGGCAAGTAGACCTCTGCTATAAATGAGCCAGGGGCCTTGGACCAGCCCTTGTATAGTCCTGGTGATCAGTCTCCGGGTCTGAGGTGTGCTGAATCTGCCTGTCTTCCTTGTGAGGGAAGGTAGAATATTCAATTTTCGCTTTTCTTTCTTGTTAATTTTACAACTCAGTTTTCTGATGATTGACTTCTTTGTATAGCTATACCGTGAAATGTTTACTAGATAAATATTTCCTATTTATGACAAACTGCTAGAACATGGCATTCATTTATTAATAACGAAATATGTAATAAAAGTAAATTCATAATAAAAATTGGAACAATTGTTTTAAAATGTTACTTAGAAATTTTTATGGTTTGGGGACTGAGTGATGTGTAGAGGCTAAAAGGAAGAGTCCATGAGGAAGATTATCTCTCTTGTCATTAAGTGACTTTTAGTTATCATCAGCATGAGATTTCACAAGTAGAAAAGAACTAGAGGATAAAAACAAAACTGAATTTTATGAGTTTGGCTCAGCATGTTCAGAAATATGGAGTCTGGGGTTATTTATTCAGTGATTGAGAACATTAATATTAGGAGTTATTACTGAACAATATGTGTTAAAATCCCATCTTCCTTTCTTCCTTCCTTCCTTCCTTCCTCCCTCCCTTCCTTCCTTCATTCCTTTCTTTCTTTTGTTTTTTCTTTCTTTCTTTGATGCTTTTGTGTAACTCTATTGTTTCACTGTTCTAGAATTGTTTATTTATTCCTTTTGTTCTCTTTGGCATAGTTAATCTTCTCTTTATACCTAAATATCCTTTCCAATATCCATTGTAGAGATGGCATAGTTATCATAAATTCTCTAAATCATTTTTATCATGGATAGTTTTTTCTACTTCAATTATGACACGATTTGAGGAGGACAGATGTCAGAACATGTGATCTTTCATAACTTGCAGAATGTCAATACATATCTTTCTTATTTTCATAGTCAAGAGTGAACACTTATCTATTATAGGAGTTAACCTTTCTTCCTTCTACCTTTTAATATCTTTTGTTCTATTTTCTTAGCACTTTGTATAGAAAATCTAATAATAAAATTACCCAAGAAATCCTTGCCATCTCTAATATTAGATCCAAAGAAATTCAGTCACACCACGGCAGAAGGTAGATACATTTTCTAGC
The DNA here is from genome assembly GCF_008632895.1 of Mastomys coucha. Classification (NCBI taxonomy): domain Eukaryota; kingdom Metazoa; phylum Chordata; class Mammalia; order Rodentia; family Muridae; genus Mastomys; species Mastomys coucha. The sequence goes on from NW_022196894.1 coordinate 80,263,249, forward strand.
AGGTTTTCCTAAACAATAATAGAATAAAGACTTCAGACTCTTTATTCCTAAACATTTGATGTTTCTGGTATCTTGCTTCCAGCCCTGTTTAGATACAAGGAACAGAACAAAAGAATATCACATGCATAACAAGAAAATAAAATTACTAGCTGCATTATTAAGAGAATATATGTAAATGTAATTCAAATTTTTATATAATATATGTATGTATAATATATCTGTATGATATATGTGTGTGTGTGTGTGTATGATTAGATACAACAATAGCTGTTCCATTTTTTGATCAATATTTTTTCCAACAGTTAAGATGTTTGTGATCGACATTAGCAATAGAATCTAATATCCACGTATTGGCAGAGAGATGAATGAGAAAGTTACTGTTGCTAAGCCTAAGCTGATATCAAATTTTACAGTGAAATAAAATTTGGTGTTTCATATTGTAAGAATATTGAATTTGTTATGACAACATAAACTTCTGAACAATGAATTTATTCATATTTTGCTCCATATGGGATTTTTTTGCAATGAATACTAATTTATGAGTTTGCAAAAGTCTCATCTCCCATACAATTTCTGCTTACAAGTGCCATACATACTACAATATGTATTGGTACATTTATATTCATATCAATAATATCAATATCTGTTATCTACAAGGTACACAAAATTAGAATACTCATAATAATAATATGATAGTTGTATGTTTTTTTATATTTTTTATTGTTATATTGTAATTTTTGGTATTTTATTTTTGAAATAAAAAATCCATTAATTTTCCAATTCCTAACTCTAAAATCTTCCACGTCCTGCCTTTCATTCTCTCAAATTTATAACCTCTATTTCTTTAAAAGTTGTTACATATACAAATTCCCAAATATAAGCATGTAACATATATATATATATGCATAATGTATAATATAAATTTTATGTTTGTAATTTCAGGCTTACAAGTTGCTATTGTGTAACCAACTGAGGACCCAGGAAAAATTATTTCTTTTTGCTCTCAGCATTCCTTAGTTTTCCATAACTCTTTGTCTAAGTTTTGAATGTCCATGTTAGCATGACTACTATTGTGAACCTTGTTTACTTGTTTAGGCAGCCGTGTTGATGAGACAATATGGACATAGCTTCTCTAATATTTCTAAAAGATAAAATATGAGAGCAAATTTCCAATTCCTCTGGCTCCAATTCTCTCTCTATGCCCTCTAATCCAGTGCTCCTGAGTCTTAGGTTAAGGATTTGTAGTGTTGATATATTGTATTGTGCATGGCATGGCTTTGCATCACATAGTCAGTTGTTCTTTGCATTGATTTGTTGTACTTTTCTATTACTTTTTCTATCTTTTGCTAGGATATACTCACTTATATCTGGATATCTTGAGCTTGGATTGGCAGATGGGTGAGAACTTGCTCAGTGTGTATTACTGGGAATTACTTTACAAAATTTCATCCTTTCATTTCATTATTTCATCTTTTTTTAGAGCTGAATAACACTCATGCTATATATGTTCCATATTTTCCTCATACATCTAATTTTGAAAGGTTTTAATTTTTTCCATCTCTAACTACTATGACTAGAGTATTAATGGACATGATACTCTATAGCAATTGGAGTAAGATGCTGAGTTCTACAGACACATGCCCAGGTTGGTAGCATTGTTTCAGACAATGGTGTAAACATTAGGAGGTAGAGTCTTGATGGAGGATAGAGTGGCTTTATGTGAAGTTCTAATCCCTGGTCCTCGTGGTGGCCATGCTTTCATTCTTAAGTGTAGATTGCATGTGGTTATGCATGTGCCACTTTCTATAACCATGACTTTCCTGTGTGCTGGAATGTATTTCTGGTCATGATGGACCACATCTTTCTGGAACAGTAAATAAAAATGAATCCTTTCGCCAAGAAGTTGATTTTTTTTTCTGGACATTTTATCACAACAGCAATTCTGTAGGTAACAAAACAGCAAGTAAGTAGGTAAAAACTGAGCAAATATCATTTTATAAACACTGATTAAAGTTCATCAATCTTTCCTTACAAAGCTTAGTAAAGATAATCATGACTTCCTTTATGATTGGCATTAAGTTTTCAGGAACATACTAAATATTGTTTCATCTTTTCTAGATGTTTTCAAACAATTCAGCTTTATAAAATTTTATAGCCTGCTGTTATAAATAAACTGGAAATTCATCTTGAACCTTGTGATAGGTGATTGACACTGGAGTACATTAAAAATAGAAAAATGGAGGCCAAAGTAAATATCAAAAATGGCTAGGTAAAATGAAAGTGATAAAGAAAAGTTCTCAAGAGAAGATAATCTGACCATGAAAAGAGATTGTTCTGAGTCTTTAATCACAGTGGCTTTTATTGAAGTTTGAGGAATCAAGGTTTGATGAGCTAATGAGCATGGAAATCAGGCAAGTGAGCTACATTTTTAAGGCTTTGCCCTTGTTGATTTGGGTAGAAAAGAGTGCCAAAGGAGAAGTCCTAAGGCTGGGTTGTGTTCAGTATACAGACAAGTGAATGCATGCATAGGAGTTTCGCTATGACCATAGTGGAGCTTTGCATAATTTTAAGAAGGTGTTCCCACCAATTATTTGTACCTGGGTAAGTAACACGGTTTATGTAAAGTCCGAGGATCATGCTGAGTTTTAGATTTTTCCCTGGGAATGAAACATCATGACAATTTTATTACTGTTGGTTTATTCCTTTCAGCCTTTTAGGCCAGGAGAATATATCTAACAACATTTTATTGTTTTGGGTTGGCTTTTTAGTTTTATAGTCCATTAAAAGCTGCTTGGGGACTTCTCGTTATTTAATGAAAGGTCAATACTGGCTTCAAATTTGAAAATAGTTACAAGCTGTTTAGGGATATTTCTCATGGTTTAATGCAAAAGCCTGCACTTGAAATTCTGCTAATTCTTGAAAAGCACCTGAAACTATATCTCTTCCCTAACTTCCCAACTCTTGCCTATTCTATGAGTTCTAACATATAGTTTAACTGGAATTTTTCATTTGTATATGTGGTCCTGAAATTATGAGTGGGGAAAACTTTATCTGCAGTACATTCCATTTCCGATATTAAAAGAGTTAATTTTTTATAATTTTTCTTTTCTAATCAATGCTTTATTTCATTTAACATTCTGGGTATTTAAATTTATTTTAATTTTGTGTGATGTGTGTCAAATTTTGTGGGATGTTATATTTTCAAATTTTTTGCATTAAACTGTTTGAAAATAACATTGACACACTAACTTATTAAGTGCTGCTATTGAAATACGTTTTAAAATCTTAGTTGGTGTTGCTTAGTAGTTAAGAACATGTGTTAGTCTTGCAGAGAAATTATGTGGGGTTCCAAGGAGACACACCAGACAGCCCACAATTATCTACAACTTCAGTTCAGAGAGATCTGTCATTTTGAGCTCCACAGGACCGGCACATACCTGCAACAAACTTTGAGTCTCATAGGCACTGCATATAACAAACAAACAAACAAACAAAAAAAAAACCACACTGATAATAATCAAAATTAAAACACTTATGTGTTTAAAAGTTTGACATTTTATACTTTAGATTTTATGTGTATTCATGTTTTGCCCGGATAGATATTTATGTGAACCACATTCACATCTGTTTTCCCTGGGGCCTAGAAGAAGGCTTTGAAAAGTTGTGGGTTCTTTGGGAACTGAACTATTTTTAATCCTGAGCATTACTTCAAAAGTTTGATAATATAATTCTATGAGAATGTGAGTGGATAAAAAACATTTAATCCTATTCCTAAGGATTACCCACTATTTTTTCCAGTTATAAGAAAACATATTCCTTTCATTTTTTGCATTGAATTTGTCTTTTCAATGTTATTGTATTTCAATCTTTATTGTATGCTTATTTTGATTATATCACTTCTTTAATAAAAAACTATGCTACTCTGGTATATTTTCAATATTGTCAGACAAATCTCCCATATCTCTTAAAATATTATATCAACATAAAAAGACAACCACTAATATCTCCCAACTACCATGCTTCCTGTGCATGCCGTTTCCAATTTTCAGTTAGGCATAATCTTAATAGCTAAGCCCTTTGCATCTCCTATAGGTAGCATAATCCTGTTGATAAGTGTGCATGTGCAAGAAGAGTTAAAGCCTAGTCCATAGTTTAACCTTTCTCCTGACTTGACATGGAAGGGAAAAGGTGTAGATCAGGACAAATAGATACTTTTTAATACCAACTTTAGGCAGAAATTAAAGAAGTAATAATCAGCTTTGGATAGACCTTTCCTTTGGACCAGAATGAGAAAAACCACCCTGGGTTACACAGTGTCAGTGTGTACAAGCATTTGGAGGACTTTGATTATGTTACTATTGAATTGGTTGGACTAGCATTAATCTGCGGCAATGAAGTTAGTAAGGTGGTAGTATACCTGCCAATGTAATGGCTGAAGGAAGATATATAAATCTTCCCTGGGAATGGTGCCAAGTTCACCTGTGCATCTTTCTACACTGTCTACTGTGTTGGTGTTTGTCATTGTAGTGTCTTACAGTCTTAATATACTGCTCCCAAAATTACCTATGATCTTGCTATAAAACTTCCTTCTGTATCATTACTCAGTTTTGAAGTGTAGATATATTTAATTTATAAATGAAAAAAGAAATAGGTACTTTTATAAATATTAGAAAACCACCACCACTGCAACAAAATTAAATAAAAACAGTATCCCAGAACTAGATAATTTCCAACTATCATGCTCTTAACAAAAAAAAAAGAAAAAGAAAAAACGAAATATGGCGGCCAGTGTGGTAGCTAAGTACATAAAGGCATTTGCAAACACACAAAACAAAATATTTATTATTATTAAGAATCATTATGAATAAGAAAAATTGTTTTAAAAATGTTTCAAGAGCATGTCAAAAAATAAGAACTAATCTGAATCAATGAGTGTAGAGGTTCCTTACTTAATTCAGAGGAAGAACTGCAAACATATGAATGATCTAAAAAGACATTATCTGTATGAAATTCAGTTTCTCAACAACATGTATGGTAAAGTCAGTTGAATATCTATAAGAAACATAAATCAGGAGAATTGGCAGCATTCATCAAGTTCCTGTATTTCTTTGTATTCCACCTAGTCAGAAGCTGGCTACATCAGTGCTAAATCTCTGAAAAAGAGTTATGAATTCTATGAGGAAAATCGAAACTGAATTGTGATGTCATTGCTATCTAAAACTATATTGTTCATGACTACAGCTCAAAGTGTGGATGCAAATATGAGATTTTGCATGAGAAAGATTTCATGGAATCCCAGTGCACATCCATGCATATTCTTAGAATAAGTAATTATTTCTTTAGGCAGGTTATAAATATTTTTAAAATAAAATAAAATAAACAAGTTGAAGTGAGGAATTTTTATTTTCTTTGTTTTATTTAATTCATCTGCTAATAGCAGTTCCAGAATTAAATGTTGCATTGTGTAAATGTACCTCCTTTTCTTTTTCCATTCTTCAGTTGAGAGGTACCTAGGTTGATTTCAGTTTCTGGCTATTAGGGATAAAGCTGTTATGAAAGTAGTTGAATAAACGTCCTTTTATTTAATGTTTTATACATTCCAAGCAAGAGTCATATATTTATTTCATTTCCACCCTTCCCTCTATAGCTATGACTCTCCTATGCTCAAACACTCTCTCATAGTATTCATCTCTATTGTTTAATTACTACTAAATTATCTCCTTACCTCTATCTATCTATCTATCTATCTATCTATCTATCTATCTATCTATCTATCTATCTATCTATCATCTATCTATCATTTATTTATAATCTATATCATATATCTCTGTATTTATCTTTCTATCATCTATCTATCATCTACTTACCTAACCTGCTGAGTGAATTTGAGTGTTTCTTGCATGTATATATCATGAGTCCATTTAGTATATTTTTGTAGGTAGCTGTGCTCTGGGCTGACAACTAGGAACCTGATAATCTGTGAGGAAGTTTATTCCTTGAGAATGCTGATTCACCATTTCTCTCCAACCATGAATTGTCTATAGTTGTTCATATACATATGGTGCATTGTGGGAGTACCTCCATCAATACCACATGACAACTGGTGCTATCATTTTCTCCATTTTGTACTGTTGTAGTTGTGTAGTGGTCATTGTCTGTTACAAAAGGAATCTTCTTTGATAATTTGTGTTAATTACATTTATCGGAGGGTAAATGAATAAGTGTTTTGCATATTTTTACAAAAATATAGGATTCACCTAAAATGAAAATCTTTAGAAACCTTTTGCATATTATATCCTAAATGCAATTATGAATAATGAAAACAACTCAAATATATATGAAATAAAAAGGACATGTTTTTGAACTAATATTTTATAAACTTGTTGTAAACTAAATGTACAAGCCAATTGTAAAGAATAAAATTTTTACGTAGCTTATTTTTTGGGGGATATGCAATAGCAGTTACGTTTACACAAACTTCGAGATTTTCAATAAATCTTAAATACCTTCATAATTGCTTACAGAGAAAGTTTCATTGATCTAATTTGTTTTTAAGATTTTCAATGGACTAGAATATGAATTTAAATATGCAGAGTGGCCCATGATATACAAAATAGTAGAAAAAAATGTAACTACTAATAACCTCACCCTAACACAGAATCCACTCTGTCAGTGCCATCATCTCCATAAGAAATACAGATAAATTTTTAATTGTGAAGACAGAAAGAATTATTGGTAAAGGGAACATTCTTATATGTATAAAACTTCCATGTCCTTATAATCAGAGATATCAATTTTATGGCTGCTAGTAAGTATCATAAATGAGAAAGTGATGAAATTATCTTCTATTTACATAAGCACAAACCATGCATAGATGAATCACATATCTAATGTAGGGCTCTGTTACCCTGCTTCACTACAAATTACTTCATGTAATTTGTGAGAACACCTGCCAGTTTTGAACAATGACATTATCAGCTATGTGCTTTTTAAAAAGCTTTCAAGTACCAGTTCTGAAAAACTAGTTGTTCGTTTGTCAATCATTTGACTCAGATTTACATGCATTAAATGGTAGTGTATCTCCTCATTACAGAATTATAGCAATTAGAAAGTATTAACTGAACTGAAATACCTTTTCCACTTACATGAAAGTTGACCATATTTAGACACTTACTTTCATTAGTCTCTTTTAAAATTAAAATTTGCCATTTTGAAAATAAAACTAAAATGAAAAAAATTAGGATCCCCTCCAATTTTCTTAATAACTTGAAGTCATTTCAACATGGATAAAATTGGTATCACAAATATAGAAAGATACATTTTACACTAGTTTAACTATATTAATTCTGGCTTTGTATCTGTATTAGTTTATATATGTATATCATATGCATTAGTATATATGTATCTGTATATATGTATGTGTATGATTATATGTATGTTTATTAGTAATAAATATTAATATGTTTTATATAAATATTTTGGCATATACTTAGTTGATAATATTTTCAATAAAATGCAATATTTTTAAAATTATTACTGCTAATTTTTCAGATTGTAGGCTAAGATGCTCCACGGTGCCATATGATTTTTGTTATTTATGCTCTACATTAAAGAGTCTAAAGATGAAGATTCAGATACATACTGATTTTAAAGTAGGAATACCTCAAGACAACACTTTGGTTATGATAAGTGACATTTAATTAAGTATATCTGTAAGATACTTGGGAAAGCCAGATAGAGGAGGTAAATTTGGTACACTGTTTAGAGGAAATCAACTACTTTTTTCTAAAACATAAGTCTATGGTTCTTTTCATTAGACAGGAACTTTTGGATAGGGTCCCCTTGCCTGATGAGCAAACAGAGGCCAAAGCAATGCTAAGCAGATACCATTATGCAAAACTTTGTTGGCAAAGTATTGCTGAATATCTATAAAAATAATTTTTATTGACAAGATGCAATTGTCTCAGAGCCTTATTGCTGAATAAGCTCACTCTTTCTATTTTTTTCTGAACTCTTCTCACTGGCTGGTTTAAATCAACTGTTCTGCCTCAAATTCTTCTTCAAGCTGACTGATTCAATGTGGCTTCTCTCAGCCTCTCTGTGAATTGCTCTGCTGGGCTTCAAACTAACTCTGTCAATTTTTTCTGATCTTATGTCTCATTCTAATTCTTATTCTTTTATTTGTGTTCTCTTATTCCTCTTCTGTGGCTTTCTGCCTGTCCTGACCTGCACCGAACTGCATGAACTCATGAAAGAACGCAGCTCCACTGTACTTAGAGCTCGCTGCACTGACTCCCAACTGACTCTCTCTCTTTCCCTGCTCTTAAGTAGCTTCTATTTCCAGTGCAGTTCTCAGTAGAGTTGACCACTTCCAGTCTCAGACACATTCTGTCAAATCTTTCTCTGATTTTTCCCTTTGTCTCCCCCTCAATTAGATGTCAACTTTGTCTGCCCCTCAATTAGGCATCACTTTCACATGGCTACTTCTTTCAACAAACTAATTTTTACTTAGTCAGAAGGATTAAATCTGTGTTGCTTATCTGTACTCCAGGTGTGTTGTAAGATTTTCTCTTTCCAATCACATTAGGGCAGTGGCAGGCCTGTGATTGGACAGGAAAAGGGAGGCAGAGCTAGGAGTTTAGGGAACATATAGAGAGGTAGCAGGAGGTGAGGAGAGAAGCCAACATGGAGGCAGCCGAACAGAAAGATGATCCTGATCCCACAAGGTTTAAACAGCCACAAGTAGCTAAGATTTTCACAAGGTTAGAATAATTGCCTTAGCTTTATCTATATCATCTGACTCTGAAATTATTGTATTGGCATCTTGTAAATTATGATCTTATTGTTATGTAAATCTGATTGGATAATTAAGCTTTAAGAGTCATGTTTCTACTGGGTAACTAGGTGTTGAGATGGCTGATTGTGGGGGGTGGGGGGTGTTACGTAGAGGTGAGATGAACTCACTAGCTGGGAGAGAGTGGCTCAGCAGTGAGAACACACAGGACATAGTGTTGTGGCCCACAAGTACCAGGGGAAAGATGTGGTAGGATGACATTTTTGAATATTTCCAGCAACAGGTGGTGGACCAACATGCTGGCTGGGCACAAATCCACTAGTAATTTATGATTATTAGCCCGAGAGTTAGTTTTATTTTATTTATTTATTTTTGTTTGTTTTTCTTTTTTTGGGTGAGTACATAAGATGGTATAAGATTGTTTTACTTGCCTCGCAAGATACTTATATTCTGTCTAACATGGTCCACATGGGAATTTTGGGTGTCTTTGCCTTCTTGGAAAGATAGTAAAGGCCTAGTATAGGCACATATACTATCTTAGTTTATTTCATTTGCTTTAGATTATTTTAATTTGTACTAGGATAGGGGATATTAGTCACTGACTCCAGAGTAGAGAGTGCAGTGATAACCATTGCCTGCTTTTAAAAGGTATTAATAAAATAAATGTCTGTGGCTCTAGGCAGAGAGCAGAACAAAAAGATGGTATAAAGATATATTGCTCTAATACATCTAAACGGGAAACTCAAATTCTGTTTACCATGGGCTCCATGAGAATTCTGGGTTTAAATCCTGCTTTGACTAGCTGCCTGCTTATAAGCAAGTACAGATAGAATTGTGAATCAATTATTAAGATGGTTTAAGATAGATTACTTTCCTCGCAGGAGACTCATACTCTAACGTGCACTCCACAGGAATATTGGGTTTTATACCCTCTTGGACATAGAAAAGGCCTAAGTATAGGCACATACAGTATTTTAGTTTACTTCATTTGTTTTAAAATGTTTTAATTTTCAAAATATATATGATGTTGAGTTTTGTGCTTGAGTCTTTTCTGGGATAGAGGTCAAAATGAAGGTTTTTCTGGTTACCGGCTCAAGGATTTGCTGATTTAGGAAAAAGACTTTGTCTTTGTGTTTTTTATCGAATTCTGAAGCCTCTAGTACACTTCCTATCAACAGTTGGTCAATTTCATTGTTACCTTGAGCCAGAGGGCCTGGCAGGCCTTTATGGAATCTTATGTGTGTTATATATAGTGGATAACTCCCATTTCTGATCACTTGTTGTAGCTGAATAAATATTGAAGTCAATTCAGAATCATCCTGAATATGTCCAGCAGTCTCTATGTGTAAAGTAATTCTTTCTATATATTGAGAGTCAGTCACAATATTAAGAGACTCTTGAAAATCTGACAACATCATGATTAGTGTTGTGGCCCACCAGTACCAGTACTAGAGCAGCAACACAGACTGGTGGGGCAAGAGAGCTGGTGGGATGACGTTTTTAATATTTCCCTCAACATAGGTGTCACACATACCTGGGTCTTTGGATGTAATCCCTTGCTAGAGCAGCTATGTTGCTGGGTTAATATTTCTCTACAAATATCAAGGTCCCATTTTCCTGTACAGTAACCACTCAACTGTCCTAAGGTTCCTTTTACTAATGTAATATTGAGGCCTATAATGAAATGTACTAAATGAAAACTAAATAATTTTAATTTTACTGAAACAAAATATGGTTGTTTTAATTGTTGAACTTTAATTTTTCAGTGCTTTCCATGTAGAATATTTGTAAAAATATTATAATTTATGTTCAAGTTTGGCATTTTACTACAATTTATGTTCAAGTTGATATTCCTATAGTGTGGCTGTTAATTTTTAATGTTGGATACTTATAAGGGATTATGAAATGAATGTTTTTATGTGGGGATATCTTTCTAATATTAAATATATTAATGAATCATCTTTCTCCTTGAGGATCAAAGGTAGGAATTATTAGCTTTAAAAGTAAATTTAGCTACTGTCTTGATCCATTTATAGGAACTTGAGTCAAAGACTAAGCCTAATGGGGCAGTGAGGATGAGAGTCTTTTGTAGGAAAGTGGATTATCCTTAGAGAAAGCTAATTTCTTCTAATGAGAAAATGTGATGGCCCCTGGCAGGCAGTAGGCTTATTTAAGGCTAACTGAAGAAAACAAACCAGGAATTGCAGGATAATACTCATCCCTCATTACTTCTGTGTGGAGACATGCATTACAAAACCACACCTGGTGTGTTTCTCATTGATATTCCTCAGTTATATGCAAGTTAGCATGACTTATGTAATTAACTTTTAAAGAGGAAGAAATTGGATATGAAAAGCTGTATACTTAAAAAATCCTATATTCCCCCAAAATTTTCTATTAATTCAGGGGCTTTAAAAAAATATATCAGGTATAATATTATTAAATTCATTTGTTGGCTATTTTGATCCACATCCTTTAACCTAATACTTGTACAAGAAATGGGCAGTTTCATCCTTACCAGTAGATCATCTACTTCTTTATCAACAATAGAAATAAATTTTAGGAAACATTCACAATACTCAAACTATTTTACCAAAATGAATATCAGAAAGACTTCTGTTATTTTTGTCTAGAATAATTTTTTATCATTAAGTAACAGGTGTCTTTTCTAAAAATAAATATTTGCCACATGGACAATTCTTTTCTATAAAATATGTGAAGTATGGTTTTATTTTGATTTCATGATTGAGGTCATGATTTAATGATTGCTCTTGAAAACATGCTTGCTTTCATACTTCCCCTCTATGTGTCAATGAACATGGTGTTCTGCAAGTCAATAGTTTTCTTCAGTTAATCATGGCACACACATTGTTTTCATCAGAACCAAAAATTGTTAGCACACATATATCGTGTCAGTAATTTTCAAACTGATTACATATCAACAAGCAATAACAGAACAACTAACACTTATGAATATAATGAGGTGAAAAAATTAATATAAAATTTTAATTCTTAGAATAAAAGTATATATAGTACGCAACTTAAATGGGCATTAGATAGTTATTGATATTTGAGAATAATATTGGATTATGAATGTGATGACCATCTATCTTTTAAATTAAATAGTTTATAAAAAATTAAAATCCAATGGTATTATTAATTTTGATCTCAGTACTAAATCCTTAAGATTATTAATCAGTTATCCATATAAGATTATAGTATCTACTTTCAACATTATGAAGGAAAAGAGGGATTATTTATGCTATTAACACACATGCAGGACTTCATTTCTTTTATGATTCTATAAGATGTTCTACGCCTATCATCTCATGTAAGTAACATATATATTATATATGAAGGTATTGTAAATCAAATAATTAAAATAAAAAGTTCTATGACTGCTCATGATAGCCATACAGATGGGATAATTCTGTTTTGAATGTAATAACTGATACAACCTATCTCATAAATAATATTTCAGAGAAAAATAGCATATTACTAGTAAATAATTCTTAATTTTCAGCCATTTATTATCCACAACTACATTCGTAGAAAAATCTAGGTACATTATCAAATACTTCAGTGATGCTGATTTTTTAGTAGAACTTTACACATATTACCTTTTGATAAATTCAATTTCATATAGAAAAACTTCATTTAAGATCTGTTGTATAGTAAGTAATTTATTATTATTAGTAGTAGTAAGAAGTTATTTAAATAGTTGGTTGTCTTCAAAATAGAATAATAACCACCATGTGACATAAAATTAAAGGCTCCTTTGAGTGTGCAAGTCACATTAATAGGGTTAAATATAAGACATTTGCAAACCAAGTATCTAGATGAGGATGTTTATCTAGATAGTAGTAAGAAAAGCAGACAAAAACTTTATTTAAAAGAACATGAAGACATGGACAGACTGCAATGATTAATAAAAAGAAATTCAGAATAGCAAATGAAATGTTGCCTGTCATCTCTATTAGCTGTGAAGAAACAAGTACATGTTGACCAAAGGGACTGTAATCCTTACAGAAAAATGTAACAATGCTTAGTTCTAATCAAGAATTTAGAAAGCAAGAATGGCATAAAACCTCTTAGACTAATATTTCATGAGCATTTGATTAATAAATACATCAGAACAAAAATCTATGTAAATATATGTACAACATTTACATTATTTCAAATTGTTGACATTCTTCATCATCTAATAAGACAATCAATTCCCTGTAGTAAGGCATTGTAATTAGGTTTTAAACAAAACCATTTAATATGCTTTCTAACACTAAAATCAAGGAAATACAAAACACTTTAGTATTTTCATTGGAAAACAAAAATTCCAAAAATGAAAGGGACAGATCTTGTAAATATCCCTCATATCTCAAAATATTTCATAAATAAAAAGTAATTGCTTTTCTAGCTCAGAATTCTAAAAGTTTGTATGTTTCCAACATAAGGAAAAATAAAAACCAAAAATCTAAATGAGACTCACAGCACATGAAATGTTTTTTTTCTTTTTTTTAATAGATATTTTCTTTATTTACATGTAAATTTCTCCATTCCCAGTTTCCCCTCCAAAAAATAAAGAAACAAACAAAAACAACAAAAACAAACCTCTGTTGCCTTCCCCCTCCCCATGACTGCCACCCCACCCTCTCCCACTTATTGGCCCTGGCATTCCTCTACACTGGGGCACAGAACCTTCACAGGGCCAAGCGCCTCTCCTTCTATTGATGATCAAATTGCAAACCTCTACTATACACATACTGCCAGAACAACCAGACCCCTCCATATGCGGTCCTTGGTCCACCAGAGAGCTTCTAAACCTGATAAACAACTTTAGCAAAGTAGCTGGATATAAAATTAACTCAAGCAAATCAGAGACCTTCCTATACACAAAGGATAAAAA
>NW_022196894.1:80277734-80314291 GCF_008632895.1 Mastomys coucha
GGGAAGAACCTCGAGCAAATAGGCACAGGGGAAAATTTCATGAAATGTTTTAATACTCAATATTCATGTTATCTGGACCCTGAAATACATATGTTATGATTTTAACAGAGAACAAAGAAGCCATCATCTTTGTACAACCTCATCAATAGGGAACTTGTAGGATAAATCATTGAAATAATAGGCAGACTGCAGTTCACAACAACAATGGTGTGTTTCTTTGACCTCTTGATTAAGATCTAGAGGAAGGACTGAAGGAACCGAAGGGGATTGCAACCCCATAAGAACAATATAAACTAACCGAACCACCCAAACCTCCCAACCAAAAAGTATACAGGGAGGAATCCATGGCTCCAGATACATACATATCAGAGGATTGCCTTATCTGACATCAATGGGAGGGGAGGCCCTTTGTCCTGTGGAGGTTTGATGCCCCAGTGTAGGAGGATACCTGAGTAATGAAGAAGGAGTGAATGAGTGGGTGAAGGAGCACCCTCATAGAGGGCAAGGGGAGAGTGGAGAGGGTGGATGGGATGCGGGGTGGTTGTGGAGGGGTAACTGGGAAGGGGGATATCATTTGAAATGTACTTGATTTATTTTGCTTTTTTAAACATAAAACGTTTTAAGATTATAATATAATTACATTTCTCCTCTTCATTTACTGCCTCTAAACCTCCCATGCACCCCTCCATGCTCTCCTTTAAATTTGTGGCACCTTCTTCATTAACACCTTATTGCATGCGTGCTCCTAAATATAATCTACCAAGTCTTAATGTAATTTTGCGTGTTTTTCTTGTGGGACTGATGAGATTTGTGTGCTTTTCCTATGGGAGACCATCTCTCTGACTCCCAGTTTTCCACAGTTGCCTATAGGTCTTTGTGTAAGGTTGAATCTTCTCGTGAAGATCGGCATGTCTCTCGGTGTCCTCTTTGTTCAGCTCATTTTGGGAATAACTGATGGAAATTGATGAGTGTAGCTTCTTAGAAGTGCCCACAATCCCATAGCCACCCTTCTTTACCTCTGGCTCTTACCACCTTTCTGCCCCTTTCCTGCAATGTTCCCTGAGCATTCAGAAGTATATTGAAGACTTATATATTTGAGCAGGAGTTTACAACTCAGCATTTTGATTAATTGTCTTTTGGATTTTTGTTTTGGTTTGGTTTTATGTGAGTGATCATCCTTTTTTCAAAAGGAAACTTTCTTGATGTGATTTATCACTTCTAGAAAGAACTTCAAAGACTTTGAAGTCATCCTTGGCTTACTCTGTTGAAAGAATTGGCAAAATTTAATGTATCATCTCTTTCTATTTCTTTAGATTTCATAGATACTTAATCTAAATGAAATTATACAATATGTATTGTTTAGTTTTTATCTTGTTTCACTAAACACACTTTTGAAAATACTTATCTTTTTAATGTATATAAATAACTTTCATATATATATATATATGTGTGTGTGTGTGTGTGTGTATGTGTATGTATATGTGTAACACACATATTATATACACTCATATATGTGTTACTTGTGATACCTGCTGCACTCCAGGTAAGAAGGTATCAGAGTCCTTGGGACTGAAACTAAAAGTAGTTGTAAACCACAGTGTGAGTGCTGGTAAGTAGCCTATGTCCTTTGAAGAACAGAAAATGCTCTTAACTGCTGAGCCATATTCGGAACCCTTTACCATTATACTTCTCAAATGCCATTCAATTTTAACCACTTGGTACCCACTCCTCTTAAGGAGACTGTTTCTCCTACTCCAAGTTTTTTTTCTTTCTTTTTTTATTGCTCATTTTATTTATTTACATTTCAAATGTTATGCCCCTTCCTGAACTTCACTCCATGGACCCCCCACACCCTGCCCTTCTCCCCTTTGCCTCTAAGAGCTTGCTCCCCCACTCACCAACCCATTCCCTCGTCACCCCTCTAATATCTACATTCTGTGGTGTATCAAGTCTCTACAGGACCAAGTCTCTTTCCTCCTATTGATGCCAGATGAGGCAGTCCTCTTGTGCATATGTAGTAAGAATTATGGACTGGCTCTTTTATACTCTTAAAGCAATATACAGCAAGCCAATAGACAACATCAAATCAAGTGACAAGAAACTTGAAGCAATCTCACTAAAATCAATGACAAGACAAGGCTTCCCACTCTCCCCATATCTATTCAATATAGCACTCTAAGTTCTAGCTAGAGCAATTAGAAAAGAAAAAGGGATCAAAGGGGTATAAATTGGAAAGGAAGAAGTCAAGGTATCTCTATTTGTAGATGATATGATAGTATACATAACCAACCACAAAAAAATTCTGCCAGGGAATTCCTATAACTGATAGAACACTTCAGCAAAGTGGCTGAATATAAAATTTGTGTGTAAATTTCTGTATATACAGGATAAATTGGATGAGAAGGAAATTTAAAAAACAACACTTTTCACAATAGTCATAAATAATATAGAGTATATTGGCATATCTGTAACCAATCAAGTGAAAGATCTATATGACAAGAACTTCAAGTCTCTGGAGAAAGAAATCAAAGAAGACTCCAGAAGATGGAAAGAGCTTCCATGCTCAAGGATCCTTAGGATTAATATAATAAAAATGGCTGTCTTACCACAAGCAATCTATAGATTCATTGTAGTCCCTGTCAAAATTCCAACTCAGTTCTTCACAGAGATGGGAAGAGCAATTATCAAGTTCATCTGGAATAACAAAAAGCCCAGGATAGTGAAAACATTTCTCAATAATATAAGAACTTCTGGGGAAATAAGCATCCCTGACCTGCAGCTGTACACCTGTATGACAGAGAAATAGTGGTACAAACCACATGGTATTGGTACAGAGACAGACAGGTAGATAAGTGGAATAGAATTGAAGACACAGAAATAAACCCATTCACCTATGGTCTCTTGATCTTTGATAAAGAGCCAAAACAATACAATGGAAAAAAACAGTATTTTCAATATTTCTTAATCTCCTCTAAACCTTATGTAAGATTAACTCCTCTTGAGAACATCCTCATTATCATGTCCATTGTTGTCTCTGTTCATCTCATGCTTAGGCAGTCATGTTAATGAGACTTTATAATATAACTTCTAAAGTTCCAAGGACACAGACTCAGCAAACTTGCAGTTCTTCTAGATTTTGAAATCATTCTGCTCCTCTTCCAGTATGAAACCTATGGAATATTAATACTTTATCATTTGTATTGCTAAAGAGTATTCTATGTTAAACAAAACTATAAATTATTAATGAATTTAATAAGTCCATGTTAAATATATTTACAAGATTATTTTTCATACAAGCCACACCAACCTTGATTGTTGATGGCAGCATCCCTTGGTTTAGAGTCTCCACAATAACTAGAGACAGGGTGAGAGGGCAGTGAACGTCAACATTCATCTCTCCCAGCTTCACATCCTTGTTAGCTGACAATGACTTTACTTCATTCTCTCATTGTCATAATTCCCTTTCCACGACATACTAAACCTCTCAAACTATTTGCCAAAATAAGTCTTCTATATTTCACTGCTTTACTCAGCCATTTGTAACAGCAATGAAATAGTGAAAAAATGCTGACAATTTCAACAAGAATTAGCATTCATTTTTATGACAAATAGAATCCTGTGGCAGTATTTCTGTGACAAATACAAGCCATAGAACTTTGGAACAGTTTTTATGGAATATGAAGTGTTCAAAACTTCTGACTATACTCTTCCCTTCTTTTCCATTCTGTTCCCTTCTGTTCCCTTCTCTTTCCTTCTCTTCCCTTCTCTTCCCTTCCCTCCTCTCCTCTCCTCTCCTCTTCTTTTCTCTTTTCTCTTTTCTTCTCTTCTCTTCTCTTCTCTTCTCTTCTCTTCTCTTCTCTTCTCTTCTCTTTTCTCTTCTCTCCTCTCCTATACTGGTAGATCTAGAACGCTATAGAAAAAAACCTGATAGAAAATTATAGTATGAGAAAAGAATACAAGACTGACAATAGTTAACAGACAAAAGACAATTCTGTCTAGTCATCAGCAGGGAAGTCGGACATTATTAAGGAAATGGACTACAAGTCCTTCTTTTTATATGCTGAGAAAAATACTGATTTCTTTATACCAATATCTTGAAACACTGAGTTTGACTTTTGTCAACAGCAGTATACTTAATTGTTTGGCATAGCAAATTTCGAGAGATCAGACCATCCAAATTATACAATGGATACTGCTTACTACCCTGAGAACTATGATGAAAGGGACTTCAGTCTGACAAAACATTTTGTAAAGCTTAATGGGAAGAAGTGTGAATGAATATAATTTGTAGTCATGGCTCCTGTAAAGAAATCAGTTAAATATTTTAAAAATAATACTATTCTTTAAAGTAATCCTAGGACAGTGCTATTAGACACACCAAAATGGACAGTGAAAAGTTCTTGAGAATTCAACTCTTTACAAAGAACTACAGGGAGCTAAAGAGTGCTGGGGAAGGCCAATATTGTCCGCTCTAAGGAAGAACACTCCAATTGCTTATCCAGTACACAGTGTTTAGTCCTGAAAACATGCATATATTATGTGAACTGACCAGGACCAGGTTATATTTAGGAACCACTCAGACACGTACACACCCATGCACGTACACACACACAGACACACACACACACACACACACACACACACACGCTCAGAAAAACTAAGAGAGACAGACAGAGAAAGACAGAGAGACATACAGAGGCACAGGTAGATATACCCATACCTACAGATAAACATACACAAATGTGTTCAGATACACATACACATGTATGTACACATATACATACATATATGCATGCAGTAACAATTAATGATAAGAGAGTCCATGGATTTCAAAAGGAGTAAAGAAGAGAGTATAAAAGTTTTAGAGAGATTAAAGTAAAAGGAGAAAAATTTTATATTATAAATCAATAATTTGTAAAGTGAAAAATAAGCCAATATTGTTCACTGGAACAAGGGGAATGATAAGAAGCCTTTAACCAAGCTTTCTATCTTGTGGAAATAAAAATTTACATGAAAGGAAGGACGCTGAACTAAGAATATTCAAGTTTGTCTACTCTCCAACTTGGTTCAGCTGCCAAGGTATAAGGAAATGGCTCTATTTATGGTAGATGGAAACGAGGTTACGTCTCAAGCTTCTGTTAGAGCTTGACAGTGAAGTCAATGATATACAGTCAGGAATTCACCATTCAGGCCATTGAAGCAAGGATTCAGAAAGCCTCCGAGGCTTGACTTTTGTGAGTCAGAGCTAGCTTTGTTGCGAAGATGACAGAGAGGCCATTGTTTGAAACGTAAGTTAAGCCAAATATGCTAAAGTATTGTAGATATCATGGCCATAGAATAGCTGCTGGGGGAATCTGTAAGAGTGGAGTATACCCAGCCCAAAAGGTAGGCTATCTGTTCTTCACTTGTTTTAACTAGTGAGGTGAAACATGGTTGCTGCTATATATTCATAATCTCGAACTTGCAAATAAGCCGATGCCACCACAAGTTCAAGATTATGAATATGTAGCAGCAACCATGTTTTTTTTCTTGCTTAATTTCAGTCTTAATGTTGTTGTCAACATTTTTTTTCTTGTATTCTCATTCTCTTCTTTATGAGTGTTCTTATTCTAAAACAATGTGTATTTTGGGTATGTAAAAATATTTAAAAAATTAAAATTACTCCATTTCCCATTTCCACTTCTTCCCTCTTGCCCCTCACTTCATCAGTTTCAAATTACTGGCTTCACCATAAAGTATGAGACAGGCTTATCATTGTAGTGATGAGATTTTATACACACACACACACACACACACACACACAGACATACACATTTCTGAATACTGGCTGCAGTGACCTGAATTGTGAATTCCTGACTATGTATCAGTGGCCACACTGTCAAGTTCTAACAGAGGCTTGAGATGGTACCTCATTTTCATCTACCATAAATATAGCCATTTCTTTATACCTTGGCAGCTGTGTGCGCCATTATCTCAAGAATTTTGTCAAGAAGCATAAGTGTATACTTATGCTTGACAAGTGATTACCAACCTTCTTTAATGTGCTTGCAATTAGCTAATATGGTATGCCATTATCCTTGTGAAATATCTGAGTGCTTCATCACTCACACAGCCATGAAGAGGAACCAGAGAGCATATCTTCAGTGATCATATTCTGAAGATATGTCATCTATAGCATTCCACATTCTTTCTGCTAATATGAAGAAAAGAAACTTGAAGACACTTAATAAGAAAATAGATTTTCCAATTAAAACTGGCATAAGAACAGATGCCTGTCCTAAACTGAAATATCAATAGAAATGAACAGGGAACATAGTAATGTATGTTGAACACATGTCACTAGGAGTTGCAAATTACAAAGATGATATACTCTAAGGTTATAATTGACAAAATTGAGTAATGGCAACACTGTGTTCTGATGAGTTGTGTGGGAGGAAAAACATTGAGGTTCATTGAACTGAGAAGAAAATTTGTACCACTGGGTTGGAATATTACTTGCCAAATTCTTACCAAAGTCAGTATGTCTTTATCATGAGATTGAGAATAGCATATATCTCTGTGATAGCTGCAAAAATGCACTATGTATGTATGTATGTATGTATGTATATATACATATATAATATATAGTATATATATTATATTTATGTGTAATCAATTATAATTATTTATATATAATTATAATTATATTATATATAATTATATATATGTATATATTATATTATATATACATACATTCATATTTGTGTGTGTGTTTGTGTATATGTATTCACCAATAAGATCACATATAGATGTTTATAGACATTTTATTTATCATTGCTATAGTATGAAAATAAATAAGACATTTTATGAAGGTAAACAAATAGTTCAATCATGATAACATTTTTAAACATTAATACTATATATCACTGAATTGAAATGATCTCAAATTAAAAGTAATAAATTTAAAGTGCAGAACAGTAAATGGTAAATGAGTTTAATTTGAAAAGTTTCCTGTCTATAGATTTATGATTTTCAGTGGAGAAAAGGAGTCTATAAAAACCATAAAAGAAACCCTATGTTTATCATGGCTGGAGAAAGAACTATGCAAGTATGGCACACATGTGTGTGAAATTGGACTATGTACTACACTTTAGTAATATACTATGTATGACTATACTAATAATGCATTAATTTGATTTCACATTTCTTAAGTGTACTGTAGCATGTAATAATGGTGACAAATCCATATTGCATTTATAGGCTTTGCATGATGATGGTGTGCCAGTGTGTTCCCATCTGATCTTTCTAATGTGCTTCTCTGGTCCTGTGACTACTTGAGAGTTGATGCTGAAGGTCTGTGCACATAAGGCTAGACAGGGAATAAAAAAGATCTGCTCTCTAGGCTATATTTTACTGTGATCTTAAACTATTTTAAACTGTTTTGTATAAATGTCACTGTCAAAGATGTAAACACAAAGTAATGTTAGAACATCATTTAAGGTTTTTGATCTTCATGCTTCAACAGATTATTCATAAAGATGGGGCTAATTGTTGGTTTACAAGCTATGATTTATCAAAAAATGTTCTTCATAATACCCTGCGTAAAATAGCAGAAATAGCCTGTAGGTAAAAGAGATAGTGGAAGTTAATTACTTCATTTCGCTTGTATCATAACACATTCTGTTCTGTCAAACTTATTTCTGGTGGCGAAATGCATTTGTCAAATATGCGAGGAAGAAAAAATGTTTGCCGTAGTCATGCACATATTTGTTCATATGCACCTTATGTATTCATAATCAACAAAACCAATTATGTTAACACATGGATATCTTTTAGATTAATATGCCTGAACTATGTACATTTAAATAAGGAAGGTTGTAAAGGTCATCTTTGGAATAGGCTAATTTCAAAATATGTTGTTCTTACTGCAGTTCTAAAAATATGCCAGAAAAACATCTCCTGTACCCACAAGCATTTTAGCCCAATTAGCTGTATGAGTCTATCCAATATACTTCCTGTCATAGTTGCTGTTTGGTTTGGCATTTCTATTCTTCAGTGTCACTTCTCATTAAAGGATGTGCTTAGTTTCTGTCAACGGACGACTTCTCACTGTCCTTTTACTTCATTAACTGATTATTTTCTAATTGCTATTTTATGCATCCACTTGCTTCATCAGTTTTTAATATTCCACTGAATTGGCTTCTTTGTCTGAATGATATGGGAAAATGTGTCTATAAATGTTATCATCTATTCTTAAAATTGTCAGATAGTTTATTTTGGATTTCTATCAGATAAAAATTCACATGGAAATAATTAAATAAAGAAATAAATTCATTTTCTAGTGAAGACCTGTTAAAATATGATTTATTTTTGCTGTTTTTGATTTCTAATTAAAGGACAAGAATTTTGTTCAAGAGACTTTGGAAGATACTTTTGATTTTGCTTATATTTAAAATCCACACAATTATTTTATGATATTTCAATGAATGAGAATTTAATTGAAATTTCAGTGTGTATTTTTTTATATCAGTAAAACGTTTAAATCACATAATTGTGAATAATATAAGTTAGTGATTATACCAATGGAATGTTCTGGAATTTATTAGTCAAGATACAATTTTCATATATAAATTTGAGTATAGAAATATTACAAAAACCTAAAATATGAAATTTAAAAGTTTTATTACAATACCAAGAAAATGAGAGAATTGAGGTTCAATCTTATCTTGTGTGGTAGATTAAGTATGCTTGGTCCATAGGAAGTGGCACTATTAACATGTGTGGCCTTATTGGAGGAGAAGGAGCTCTGCTGGGAGAAGGTGTCACTATGAAGGTGGGGCTCTGAGTTCTCATATATATGCTAAAATATAGAAATATAAAGCCTCCTCCTGGCTGCCTGTGGAAAACAGTCTCTGCCTGGTTGCCTTCAGATCGAGGGATAGAACCCTTTTGACACCAAGTTTGCCTGGAGTATACTATAATGACAATGGCTTCTACCTCTGAAACATAGTAAATGTTTCCCTTTGCAAGTGCTGCCTTGGCCATAGTGTCTCTTAACAGGAATAAAACCCCAACACACACAACAGCTTAGGATAGTACTCTGACCCTTATTTTCACAGTCAACAGAAAATTCAGTATACACAAGTGTCACACACACCTCGACCAGCAAGAAAGAACTCTTCCTTTTAACAGTTTATTCAGGAACCTTTTTTTAAAACAATGTTTCTCCTCCTGCTTCTCCCTCCTGCTTCTACTGCTACTTCTGCTTCTTCTGGAGCCCTTACTTAAGCCCCGCCTTCCTGCCATCTAAACCCTGCCTTCTAGCCCACCCTCGGCCGTTAAGTACTCCCAACCTTAGCCAATCCCAAAGGGCTATGTGGCAAAAGCGGATAGGTCACCAGATGCTGAAGCAACTAATGGCAGCAAGCTTAGCCAAATGAGGGCTTGTCCACTCACTCTTGGGGCGCAGCTGAAAACGGATCTCCACACACAAGCAGAAAAAGAAAAAAAAAAAAGTGTCTTGATCATTTGATAGGAAAAGCTCCTTTGCCTCTTTATGTGGTCACACTTGGAATTTGCACAAACTCCTAAATACTGAAATCCAAAACAAGATCTAGGAAAATTACAATACACTTTGTCTGTGAAGAAGGGTAAATAGTTTGAAAAAAAGCCTTATGTGAAATCTTTCTTCCATAAGACAACAATTTTCAAACAATTTTATAAAACTAAAGAAAACATTAAGATAATATTCACAAAATGCTTAATATAAACATGCCTATAATTGGACCCCTTTGACAATGAAAATTTGATGATGAAAGGAATATATCCTATCACTATCAAATATATATATATATATACACATACATATATATATATATACATATATATATATATATATATATATATATATATATATATATGAGCAACTCGTTAAAAAGCTGTGCACTAGGAAAGAGAAGGTTAAAGACAGTCAGAGGTAACCTATACCACATATACAGTTTTGGTTTGGTTTGGTTTGGTTTGGTTTGGTTTGGTTTGGCTTTATGAGACAGGCAGAGTCATTTTCTGTTATTCCTTTACATTGATATTCACTGTGTTGAAGAGTTTAGGAATATATTTTTACTTTTCCCCTTTTATTGAAAATATACTTTTGCCAGGCAGTGGTGGTGCACACCTTTAATCCCCAGCACTTGGGAGGCAGAGGCAGGCAGATTTCTGAGTTCGAGGCCAGCCTGGTCTGCAGAGTGAGTTCCAGGACAGCCAGGGCTATACAGAGAAACCCTGTCTCAAATACATTATGTATTTTATATATTTTTTATATTTTTTATATTTTATATATTTTATATATATACTTTTTTCATGTAATATCTAGATTATGGTTTCCCTTCTTACCACTTCCACCAGTTCTTGAAACCTCATCTCCCATCCTGATCCACACATTTTCTGTCTCTCATAGCAAGCAGGCTCCTAAGGGATAATAATTAAATTGAATTAAATTAAATAGGATAAAAAAGCTTACTTAATGGAATTGGGCAAAACAAACAAACAATAAAAATACCCAAGAGAAGGCATATGAATTAGGAGACTCACTCATTCACACCCTCAGAAATATTATAAAAACACTAAATTAGAAGCTATAATATGCACACAAAGACTTGTAGGATAAAACATGAGGAGAAGGAGGAGAAGGAGGAGGAGGAGGAGGAGGAGGAGGAGGAGGAGGAGGAGGAGGAGGAGGAGGAGGAGGAGGAGAGAAAGAGAGGAAGAGGAAGAGAATGGTAAAGTGTCCGAAGTTTGGAACAGACTGTCAAAGTCAATATGAGCCCAGGCAGAGCAATTCAATCCAAAGCTTCCAAGAAGCCACATTGACTCATTCATTTTGGAAGATTAGATTATATCCAGTCTAGAAATGTCCAGTCTAGGCCTTAGGATAGTTACAAAATTAAAGGGACCATTCTGTGCTCAGCCACAGTCATGAATTTACGCAGTCTGTGCATGGCTCTAATCTCATCACTTCATTTCAGAAAATAGAAGTGACATAAATGTCACATAAGAGATCCTTGTTTGCTCAGTGTCCTACATCTTCTATAGCTCTTACACTCTTTCTGCCTCCTCTTCCACAGGATTCCATGATCCTTGAGAGACAGGAGTCCATGAAGATGTAACATTTAGGGCTGAGGGTTCCAAGGTATACTTTCTATGCACAATGTCTGGCCTGTGGAGTGGGGTCCTATATTTCTCTCTTACTGCTGCGGGAGAGAGCTTCTTTTATGAACTCTGAGTAATGCTCCAATCTATGAGTCTAGCATAAAGTCACTAGGGCTCATTTTATATTATTTGGGGGCCAGTAGTGCTTGGTTTTTGTTCAGGTCCCTGGGCTATATAGTCTGAATTCTTAGACAAACAAGCAATATTTGGTATGGGGCCCATCTTGTTGGTAATTTCAACAAGGTTCATGGCATCATTAGCAAAGCAAACTTTGCAGGTAGGATACCATTGTTGAACAGTTTGTGGCTGGGTCTTTCCATTTCAACAATTTCCACTTCAACATGCAGAGTAACTTTCTGTATCGAATGAGGTAGGATGTAAGGGCATCAGTTAACTACTTGTTCTATGAGTTTTATTGGTGTTGTGTTCAACAATGAGTCTTGCCTTCAGTTTGAGGAGTACCATCTATAGTTTTAATGCAGTAATACCTCATTGTATAAATTTACCACATTTTCTTTAACCTGATTTCCATTGAGGGACATTGAAGTTGTTTCCAATATCTGGCTACTATGAATAGAGCAGAAATGAACAAACATCTTTGTTGTTATGTAAAATGTACTTTGGATTTATACACAAAAACAGTATATCTGGATCTTTAAGTAAATAGATTTCCATCATTGTGAGGAAACCCCATGATGATTTCCATAATGGCTGAGCAAGTTTGCACACCCAATAGGAATGTACAACATTTCATTTACTGCAAGTCCTTCTGAGTATAAGTTGCTACTTGTTTTATTGACCTTAACAATTCTAAATGTAAAATGTAATCTCAAAGTGTAAGATGAAATCTCAAAAATAGTTTTGATTTGCATTTCCCTGATGACAAAGAAATCAGAACATTTCAAGTGTTTTCAGTCATTTGATTTTTCCTCTTTTGATAATTCTCCTTTTAGCTCTGTACCCAAATTTTAAGCCAAGTGGTTTTCTTAATATCTATCTATCTATCTATCTATCTATCTATCTATCTATCTATCTATCTATCTATCTATCTACTGGTATGTAGCCCTCTAATGGATTTTTAATTAGTTAAAATATGTTTTCCCATTCTGTAGGCTCCTATTATGTCTTAATGATACTGTTCTTTAACATACAGAAGTTTCTCAGTTTCATGAGTTCTCAATTATTAATTGTTGATCTTAGGAACAAAATTTTAAGATTAAAAACAAAACATAAGAGAAAATTAATTTTATTATATTTATAATTCTTGCAGCTAATAATCTCAATTAATTTGTTTTGCCAAGAAAAACAAACAAACAAACAAACAATAACCTTTCCTTATTTTTGACGTTAAAAGCAATGGATTTCAAATAGATTTAGAAATCAACATTAATTGTAATAATGAAAAATAAAATCCTAATGAATATTATTTTATTTGAGTATTACAAAATTCTTTACATACTTTTAATAATTATATACAGTTTCATTTTGACTTTAATTTAACACTCTTTGATAGTTTGTATTCATTACAATAGATACTAAAAATAATCTTATGAAATTTCAGACGTTTTCATATCAGAGGATCCAGTCATTAACCTAGTAATATACATTGTTATACTTTGAAAAAGATGGAAGAATAAAACAGCTAAATGTAATGTAAAGCATAATGTAATTCAAGGTAATTTTAGCTTAATTTTTAAATGTGATGCTCTTGAATGTTTTCATTTGCTTTTACATATGTAAAACTGATTAAAGCCCCTAATATTTAAAGTTTAAAATTATGAAAAGCAAAAAAATCATTAGCCGGGACATGGAACCTGAAGAAGCCATCTCCTGTAGCCAGGTAGGACCCCCTAGTGAAGGGATAAAGACAGTAACCTACACACAAAATTTTCAACCCAAAATTTGTACTGTCTAAAAGAAATGCAAGGAAAAAGGTGGAACAGAGACTAAAAGAATGGTCTACTAATTACTAACCCAATTTGTGACCCATCCCATGGGCAACATCAATCTCTGACACTACTAATGATATTCTGTTATGCTTACAGATAGGAGCCCAGCAAAACTGTCCTCTGAGAGGCTCTACCCATCTCCCAAGCAGCTGACAGAAACAGCAGCAGATACCCACAACTGAACATTGGATGGAGGTTACAGACCCTTACATAAAAGTTAGGGGAAGGATTGAAGGCCCTGAAGGGCTTGGAAACCCCACAGGAAGACCAACATTGTCACCTATCCTGGACCCCTGGGAGCTCTCAGAGACTGAGCCACTGAGATCATAAGGGCTGGACATGGGCATGTATGTAGAAAATGGGTACTTGCCTGCCTCAATGGTAAACTTCAAATCTTGCAGAGATTTGATGCACAAATGTTGGGGAATATGGTGGCCAACCCCTGAGAAGCATGCAGATGGCCTCAGAGGCAGAGGGAAAGTGAGTTGCCGAGAGGACCTCACTGAGGAGGGGACTATGAGGAGGTAGCTTTATGGAGATAAAAATAAATAATAAATAGATAAACATCAGAATTATAAACTGAAAGTAGGAAGCTTAGATGAAACATTTCTTAATTAGATGTTTCTTACTGAAACAGTTACACAGTTCCTTCTTTCACATTTAGTTTATTTATTGATTTTTGAGAAACACATGACATGTGTTCTCTGTAGGTGTCAGAGAATAACCATGGGACTGGGTTCTTCCTTTGCACCATGCAGATTTCAAAGACTGATCTTCGTGTCAGTCTTAGATGCTAGTGTCCTAAATGCAGATTATTTTCCTGTCTTGAAAATCTCTGAAATAATCTGAGTTTATTTCACTAAAGAAGGATGTGTTAAAACCTGTAAGTACAAAATCATTCAAAACATTCTTTCCCATCAATACTTAATTAATTAGGACAAAGGTTAATACAGCTAGTCAGAATAATACTCATGAATAGAGATGTGTCAGTAGCTCTGATAATGAAGATTATACTGTATACTTACTTGATATTAGTGCAGACTAATAGGGAAACAAAATAAATCAAAGAGATTCACATTATCTACACTGAAAATATTCTGATAAAGAATTTCAAAATTTTGCCAAGTGATTCAAATATTTTTTTTAAAACCTTACTAATCATCATGTCCCTGTCAGTCTAGTGGTGGCAATCATTGGCTCAATTATGTAACATTATAAAATTGTCTTAAATATAACCTTCGATGTTTCAACCAATGCTGTATACATCACATCGAATATGCCATTTATTCGGGGAAAAGAAAATACAATCCATAGCAAAGAAAATAATGATCAAATTATTTTTACATATAGGTCCACTTAAATAGGTCCTTTTTTATTCTTCAAAGTAAGTACTTTTTTCAATTCAGGCCTCACTTAATACATGTTCTCAGTGCATCAGACTTATTTTTATATTTCTTAAAATTACTCATAAGTGTTCCATTAAAGAATGCTTTTTATTCCTCCTGAATGAAATTAGTACTAACAGGTCCACATTCATTATATGTATTAACAGAAACAAAACTGCTTTCTTATTTTTCCTTGAATCAATATATCCTTTTCACTTCTTGGTGTGAAATTAATAGTAATATATATTTGCTTCAAATTCCTAAAGAATAATGAATCACACATTCATGTTTTTTAACTCTTCATGAACCTTTTGAACTAGACCATATGATGAATGTTTAGCTAGATAATTACTCTAAATGGATATGAAAATTGACAATGGCTTAAATTGGCCCAGTGTCACATATACCATTTAACCCAAATATAGTATTCTCACAGTATTACTAGACTTGGAAAAATGCAGCTACCCTTAATGTTAAGTCATTGCTGCTTTGTTATTATCACTTGGAGAGGATTGTTAAGTAGAATACTTTACTGGACATTGATTTGTTTTAAAGATATATTGGTTCTTCTTTTAGCAATAAATTAGTTCCAGTTCATTAAACAGATATACCATAGTGATATATTTTCCTTGTATATAAAAGCCAAATAATGTGTCTTCAGAAATAATAATGTCTTCAGGTTTACTGACATCACATGTTTTTAATGGCTGAGTTTTGTTGATTTTGCAAAGGTATTCAAATAGCATTATTACAAAGTTTTCTTAAAAATATTAGTCCAAACAAGCAATTGAAGAACATACTTTTCTGTTTTTTTTTTTCAAAACAGAGGGGATGTTGCTATACTTTTGAGGCTTCTTTCAAAATTGCATTCAATGAAATTTGTCCTCCAATTTTGATATAAGAGATTCCTATTCATATGAACACTATAAGAATTTTGGTTGTAAAGTAAACCTGTAACTCCATATGGTGATATGTTCTGACATTTACTTTATATGTGAGACTATACCCTGTATGCCTTATTATTCAATACCATATGATACTTTAATTTTAAAGCAACTTCCATTGCTTATAGCATTCAGCCTTTGAGAATTTTAATGAATCAAATATCATATTAGCAACATGATTATATATCTTTTATGAAGAAGAGGACATATTTCTATTTAATACCAAAGAAGTTACATTTTTTTCAGGTATTGACTTCCTAAATCATATTTTTTTTCTTCTTTATGCTAAGAATTCATTTCTACTTAAGAAGCCAGAACATGTCATAGCATGAGATACAACTGACTGATCGCAAATGGTGGAGGGGCTATGTTTTAGCTCCTATGAAGAAGTTTCAAATTATTGTCAAGTAGGTAAACTGTTTAGATAAATCTTTTCAAAGTTGTGCTAATAAAATGCTGAAAATTCAATATAAAATGTAACAATGTAAAAAGTCTTAAATGAAAGCCAACATGGCTACATGTCATTAGAGATAAGAACAGATTGTAAATCATTTTGTCTATATTATATGTTCTACTAAGTAAATGGCATCATGAAAAAGCTAGATACAGCTGAGGTCAAATCCCATTTACCCAGTCCTATGAACTTCATGTTTCTTCACAAGTCATCTAATCTGTTGGACAATTAGTTGAAATGTCACAATGTTAAATAACATATGTAAAATCGTGTGCCCCACAAAAGACGTTTAAGTCTCATTATCTCAAATAACCTTCTTATCTATAAATAGGAACAAGCACCACAAATATAATTTAGCACATTTATGTCATAGGTTAGACCAGAGTACATAGAGCCACTACTCCAATCAGTAACTATAAGAAGCTAGACATGGGAAGATCAGGGCACCACAACAATATCAAATAAAAATGGAGTTGAGATGGTATAAGTGCAACCACAAGCCAAACAACTCTGTTGAGCACTATCTCTATGAAGAAAGAAAGGGGAAAACACAGGATACTCTCCTCTCAAAGTTTCTGATAGTTTCCAGTGACACCTCAAACTTTTAGTCTCCAGAATGGCCAGAAAATAATTTTATAATAACAAACTACTGAGCATATTTTGCCCTCTCAATTTATCCTTAGGAAACTAATACACTGTACTAAGCTAGCAAATGTATATACTTACAAGTCCATTCATTTGTTCACATAAACAAATACACGTGGTAGATGCATACCTATTATGTTAATTCAGCAACTAACTTTTTTGACAAACTGTCATTCCATAGTGAAGGTTAAATTATGTTTAACCAAATATTACTATTTAACCAAATATTGTATTATTTGAAATAAGTTATCTAATTACAACAATAATAAATAATTGCTAATTTGAGCACTGAAATTCATTGCTAATTATAAAGAGAAGAATCCAGCATCTATTCACATATCCACATGAAAAATTAGAAATCTCATTGTATCTTTTGTAATCAACAGTATTAACTGAATTATTTTACCATCTTTGTAATTTGAGAAAACGACCAGTATAATTTGAGAAAGACCTGAATCATTCCTATAATTCCAGGACAGAAAATTGAGGAAGAAATAACATTTCAAGTATAATCTTGGCTCATGGTGTCTTTGAGGCACTATATAAACATAACAATAACAGTCCCCACAAAAGACAACAAGACACATTTCAGGTATAATATTTTTTCTAGGTATTAAAGATATTTGGTTATAAGTGTCCTAAAGAATAAGTACTAAAATGCTATCAAGTTACCAGATATTTTCAAAATATTGCAGTATATTGTTTTTCCCCATTTTGATATACATACATATATATATA
Organism: Mastomys coucha; assembly: GCF_008632895.1. NCBI lineage: Eukaryota > Metazoa > Chordata > Mammalia > Rodentia > Muridae > Mastomys > Mastomys coucha. Next base: position 80,295,037 of record NW_022196894.1, read on the forward strand.
TAGAGAGAGAGTATTTAAATCACCTGAGTTTATGTTTTATAAACTAAATTAAATAATATAAATTAAAATAATGAACCCTATATAAAATGCTATGAGTATTTCACAAAAGCTGATTATTAAAATAAATTTACTAGGAGTAGAGACTATAAAACCTACCATAAAAAGCAATATGCCTAAAGTATGAACACTGAAAATGGTGAAACAAAAGCAAATAGTCACAAATATTTTCTTTCAATTGAGGAAGAACACAGATTTTATAAACTTAAACAATTTTTCTAAATAAAGAAGGCAGTAAAGTCTATGCTGTAATCATTATTCAGAAGTATAGATTTCTCTTTTTTGTTTCTGTTTTTGTTTTTGTTTTTGTTTTTGTTTTTTGAGACAGGGTTTTTCTGTGTAGCCCCAGCTGTCCTGGAACTCACTCTGTAGACCAGGCTGGCCTCGAACTCAGAAATTCGCCTGCGTCTGCCTCCCAAGTGCTGGGATTATAGGCGTGCGCCACCACTGCCCTGCTAAGTATAGATTTCTTATACATTGCAAAATATTATTAAATAGTCTAAAAAGAAAAGGAGAGTATTATGATGATTATTATGATGATGAAGAAAATATATTTAGGTATTGAGGGGAGATGAATAAATCACATTAGCTGTTCAAGAAAGTATAAGAACATATAACAGGAAAAAGAATGTATAGATTTCCTACATGTGTTATATTGAGATGACAGAAAAATCAATCAAAACAAAACTTATACAATCTTAAAGAAGATATATAAAAAAGTGGCACATGCCAGGATAATAATGATTGAAAGGAGTTTTAAAATGGAAATGAAAGTGTCAAAAAGAAGAAATAACATCTCAAAGACTGACTTTAAACCACCACACCCAAGTACTTGTGGGTAATTAACTATTTCACTTAGAGGAAATAAAGAAATCAACTCCAGCAAAAACTTTTGCAACAATTCTGTCATATTACTGACATATTTTCTCTGAATATCAGCTTAGAAACCCTCTACTTGATACATGCTACTGATTAACTAACATGAAATTCTTTCAAAATCCAATATAATTCATGTTAATGAGTGCAAATAACCTAACTCTTGTATTTAAAAAACAAAAACAAAAACAAAACATTGCAGGCTTCTTTCACTTAGAACAATATTCATTAGCATTACAAAGACCATTTATAAAGACCATTTTAAAGAGTGAATCCATTAACAATGTACAAAGTAAACCAAGAAGATATTCACATAAAGTTGATAAAATCCATTTCTAGTCAGAAAAATGTACATATATATTTATTTATAGCAAAATTACATATATATGTGTGCATATATATGCATATATATATATGTGTATATATATATGTATAATATTATAGGGCAGTGGTCTGTTCAGGCAACCTAGGCTCAGTTGAGTAATGGGACTAGAATCCTTGAGCACCCAGTGGGCAATTTCTACTCACAAGGGACAGTAGGTGTTTAGCAAGAACTCCTGAGTCTTTGACCCTTGTTTCAGTCCCAGCCTCTCACAGCTGCCCCCACAAGAGATGTGTGCTCTGTCAGGTAGACAATGCCCCAAGCTCCCAGCACTCTAGCTGGACTCTACCCCCATTCATCTAACCATAACCAGGCATGCCTCACCCCACAGATAGCCATGCCTCATCAATATAAGGGGTGGTGTGCCCCTCCCCTCTCTCTTGCTCTTTGTCCCTTCTCTTGTCCTCTTTCCTCTCTTGCCCTCCTCTTCTTCTCTCTCTCTTGCTCTTTGTTCTCTCTCTTGCCTTCTTGATCTCTTGCTTCCTTCCTTTCCTTCTCTTTCTCTCTCCTTCTTCTCTCATTCCTCTTCTTTCTTTCTCTCTATATGACCAGCCTACTTTCTCTTTTCTATAATTAAATATCTCATTTATACATTGTCTCCTTTTTAACTAATGTGCTATACAGCTCCAGGTATCAGCAGCAGAAAGCTCTAGCCTTCAGCAGTAGAGAGACTCGGCCAGGCAGCAGCAGAGAGAGACAGAGGTCCACATATTTTTATCTATCTATCCTTATATACAAAATTCAGATGTATGTAAAAGTACTGAAAATCATTAAGAATTATGAAAAAGTCTACCATAAGAGACCAATATCCTCAGTATTGTTTTTAACATGGTCTACCTTATACATCAATGTGGACAACAAATAGCTGTGGAATCTATACATATGGATTTTTGTGATTCACATTAGAACCAAGACTTGTATCTGACAAATAAGTAATAAAAATACTTTTCAGTTCATCAATGTTAAATCCTCCTTCTGAGAACAAAGATGAAGAACTGATAGATGAGTCAGGGTCTCTGTGTCTTCATCATGTCCTGTCTGAGAAGTGCACTGACCATCCAGAATACTTCACATAATACCTAAAAGTCTCTCATGATCCCTAAACATTGATTATTATTATTATTATTATTATTATTATTATTATTATTATTATCACTATCATCATCATCATCAACAACATTATTGTTGTTTTTATTGTTGTTCCTTATTTATTTTTGTGTGAAGCATAAGCAGAGCTGAGTTTAATGTGAAGGAGATAGTCTCATAACAAAACTTATGAAAATCTCATAAATAATCAAATTTCTTATAAGATATTCTGATTTTCTTTTGCATATCCATATTTTTAAATACTAAAATGCATATTTCCCTTCTAATATGTTATTGCCTGTCGTGATATGTATTGGTCAAATTAACTCAAAATTTAGTTATTGATTCCTTTAACTTTATAATCATTTAGTGGAAACATTGTTGTATGATTTACTACTATATTATGGGAGGTAACTTCAAAATACCACTATTTTCATCTCTTTTCTCAGCATTCCCTCATTAGAGCACAGACTGGCTTGGTACTATTATAACTTAATCATTGAATTACATGAGGCCCTAAGAGAAATAACACTGATTATCTCTGGCTTCTACTTGCAAGAGTCAATGTTAAAATTCTGGTGCTTACTTCAGTTTCTGAGTACATCAGAAGACAGCAATTCCATAAATCACACCTCCATCACCTCTCTCTTCTTATCATAAAATGGAGAGGTAGTGTAAATTTCCCTTGCTTAAAAGCCAGTTTATTTTTATTTTTACATCAAAAGCAGAAACATTAATAAGGCTATATTTCAATGACCTTGATGATTCTCATAAACATAAAGACAGAAAAGCATAAGGTTCTGCAAATTGACAGTGGATAAATTTCCACACAAATAACAACACAAGCTCTAAATCCTTAATCATGTGCTCTTCTTACTGTACTTGCTGCAACCGTGGACAAATTCACTACTCAGAGGCCTGTAATTTGGCAGAGTACCACTGAAATGACTGTCTAAGATCAACCCCTGCTATTGAGCTGAAAACAGTTTCTTTCTGATAATCTTCTTGCCAAGAACTAAGTGTCACTAAGAGCACTGAGGTCTCGGTCCTTTAGTATCAAAGAATCTCTTCTAGTGCCTGAATTTTGCTTAAAACCCTTTCAGTGGGTTGGATGCTCCTTCTTCCGAAATGCAGCATACTAAGTTTTTGTCTAAGCACTTTAGTTTTGTCCATATTATCTGTTACAGGTGTTATATCATTGTTTCTTTTCTAGTCATCAGTATTATTATCTATTTAAACTACTACCCTTCACTCTACCCTAGTTTTCTAAAACCTCAATTAAGATACTTCAGGGTCAGGAGTTTATGATCGTTTGTCTTGATTCTCTCAAATGCCTCAATGTACCATTAGTATTAACATTTGTCAGTTACTAAATATAACACACTTTAAAATTTAGTTTTATCTGCATTTTAAAGAAAGCAAACTCTATAAGATTTTCCTTCAGAAATCATTACTTATTAAGAATTTTATTTAAAATTTTCACTAATGTGTGTTAGTCTTAGGGAAAAATCTTCAGCAAGTAGAATCTCTTAGACTATATTCTACCACTGAGCTATATCTTCAGCCAGCTCATATTCAAGCTTTAATGATGAACTTCCCCCATTAAAAGAATCAGACAAATATAACAAAACAACTCAAAGAAAATTTTTAAAATTTTCTTTGGAAAAAATTAGGAAACACAGGCAATCCCTTATTATACAGGATTTAAAAACCTACCAAGGAGATGTGGAGCCTTTTTTCCTGAAGAAGTGGAGTTTTCCTGGTGAGTAGGTTACTCTCCATCCTGTTAGTTCTTTCTGTGACACATCAGAAACCATCTCATTCTGATGTCTTTTGATGTTTCTGAATAAACTGAGGATATTTCATGGTCCAAGGAATAGGAATTAGTCCCAGACCTAATCACTTTTTAACAGCAGTCGATGTTACAGTTTTACTCTTTTGTTTTCTGTCTTTGAAGATTTGACAGTGTTTTTCCTCTCTTCTGGTTTTGCTGCCACCTTTATGTTTCTTTATTTTAGGGTCTTCCCTCTTTTGTCCACTTTGTATTTCCTTTTGCCTCCACCGTGGTTATTTGAACTCAAGCAGTTCCAGCCCTTAAACTAATCACATAGTAACAAGTGGCCCACTTTGCTGTCTCTGCACTTGTATTTTTTCTGGTTTCTTTTCAATGTTACCAGTTTACATATAAGACAAGGCCACTTGATAAACATCTTTTCATGAGTCCAGTAATGCAATACTAAGGAAGACAGTACAGAAGAAGCTCTTCGGAGATGAGAGAGCCGGACTGAGGAGTTTGCCTCTACGAACAGTAAAAGGATGTTTGATCCAGTCTCACCCATTGCTTTTAGATCAAAGTTGTTTGGATGAATTTTGCCCTTGCATTTTAGCATGATTTAGTCTTTGAGGCTTGTGTTCTGGAATAATCACAGCCTGGCCTCTAAGCATCACTCACAGATATCACCCTTTTAGCCCACCAGGCCAGGTCCTCCCCTCTCCTTTAAGTGTAAATCTTTCTAGGATCACATAGACACTATCATGGCTTGGGATAGGAAAAATCCAAGTAAAACTTGTTTAAAACTGCTCTAGTTGATATTGTGTCTGCAGGAGCTGAGACAGTCAGCTAAAATTGTCTTATATTTTTCTCATGTTGTACACTGAGTGTTCCAGACAGGTGGTGCTGGCATAAGCATTATTTGGCTGACTGCTTGACTCATTTTGCTAAAAGCAGCCAAGGAAGAAAGACAGAGTCAAATGGTTGCTAATTAGCAAGTCCATTTACCAAACATGTGGTCCTTAAAAAAAAAAAACTTATTTATAGGAGCATAAACACTAAAGTGTTATAATATAATATTGAAACTGTTTATTATTCAAACTACTAGCAATATTAAGAGTCTAAAAGTTTTTCACACTTGCCTAGTAACCCAGGTTAATTGAGGTCACTATTGAGTCTTGATCTGTGGCTATCTGGGATATGTCACCTAAGAAATTTTTCTCCTTTCATTATTTCTGTCAGTTCCTGTATCAACTAAAGTTACAATGCTTTTTATGAAAGTACCTATTGCTGCATAATAAAATATTCAAAAAACAGGAAAAGCAAACTAGCTTTTTTTCTAGCAAATTTATAGATTTAATGTATAATAAGTAAATTATTCCATTCCCATTGGTTACTTTAGCCAACAATTAGAATTTGGATCATAAGTATTGTCTCCAAAGTCATATGTTAAAGACTCAGTTCACTACTGGCAATGCTTGTAAAAAGCAGTCCTGTCATGATGATTGATTCACTGAGTTCATAGCTGAATGGAATTGAATCAGGCATAGTTGAGAGTTACAGGTGACTGGAGCCAAGTCTAGAAGGGATTGTCTTGTCCCACAACCCTCTATTTATCTTGATGTAATTGCTGTCCAACATGGGTTGCTTTTATCTGCTATTTAACCAACGCATGGAGCCAAATGAGCATGGAACAAAGGCAAAAGCTCTGAAATTAGAAACCACATCAAAAACATTCTTTTTTAAAGTTGTTTATATGAAGTATTTTGTCACAGTGAACATCTCTGGGTGACACCAAGCCATTGTAACTGACACATGTGGAAGGATGTGTGCTTTTTAAAGTTTTTCCCTTTCTCTCCTCCCACCCTTTTCTAATTTTTCAATGCTGGTGACAGAATACTGGACCTTGCCTATGCTAGTGATGCACAGTAAAGCTGCACCACACCCTTAGACAATCATATGCAATACTAATTCTTAGTCCTTAGGGAACAGATCCAATTAATTTTTATAAGCAATAAAATATTTTGAATGCTCAACATTCTCAATTTTCTTCATTACTGCTTGCAAACAAGCAACATGAAGCAAAGTTTGAAGTTTTATCGAAAACATTCTATTAAAGAAGCTATGATTACAGCAAACCAGAATGAAACAATATCCTATGTTATAGTCTCCTTCTGGAGGAAAACAGTTTCATTAGACACGTATTTTCCTTCCATAAAATAGGTCTCCATATGCCAAGGCTTTGGATTAACTTCTCCTTTATTTTCTATATCTGTCTACAAAGTTCTTGATATTTTGGCTTTGTGATTCTGATTAACTCTTTTCTCTACTGATATTCAAAAAGTGACATTATAAAATGAGGAACTTTACCTGCTTGGGGTAAAATACACATTCATTTTAGGTAAATGTTTCCATTATCATCATGGAGGCTCAAACATACAGTGTTAGACTGGAAAAAGAAAAGAATCTCTTATGTAGAAAAAGAATCATTGCATTTAGTTATGCTGTAAATATACTAAATGCTTATTTTGCTTTATAATAAACATTCCTACTTGAATATTTAATAGTGTACTCAATTCAGTTTTCTGTTATTAAAATTCCTGTGTTCATTATTCTTTCTTCTTTCAAATTCAGTAGATAGAGTTGATACAATTAGGAAGTACATGTTAACTTACTACATAACCATCTTTCTTAACCATTGTGATGTTTAACTTTATCTGTATAACAAATTTTATAAAACAGATACTCTATTACATTAATGAAGTTTGTATATAAAGTTAAATTCTTAAGAAGTATATAAAAATGTTGATAATTTAAACAAAAAGTTTTCTGATTCACTCAGTTCAGTACAAAAATTTTTAAGACTCACTTCAAGTCGCATGTCATATTAAGAACTCTGAATTTCTTCTTGAGTTTCTTGTGGCTTGTGGGTTGTTCTTCCTGTATTCCGAACTTCTGGGCTAATAACCATCCATCCACAATGTTTCTCAGTGAAGTAGCACAGTCGGTACCAAGTAGTAATTCTTAGGAACCACTCTGCCTTTTAACATGCACACAAGCATTCACTCCACAAACATTCAAATAACACAATTTCTTCTTCATTTTCAATTGTCAATTTGTTTACTTTTGACACATTGGAAAGGGCAATATAGTCTCAGCCTTCAAGAGGAAATTTCTGATAAGAAGAGAATGGTTGAGCCAAAGCAGGAAAACTATGTTTTAGCAATATCAAAGAACTGAATCTACAGTAGGAAATATTGCTTCTTCTTTCTTGTAAAGAAAAAATACATATTTAATAAGCTTGTAGAGGTCATAAGTGGTGAAATGATCTATTTTCTACAGAAGAAAATGTTCTGTCCAATGAGCCCTTGCATCTTCACATTTCCTACAGTGTTCCCCATCATTCTATTTAGTATTGTGGAGACAATACAAATATAGAATCTTATGGTTATTGCTCCTGGTACTATCTGTTCTTGATTACCAAGTCTCTTCATATAGTATTTAACTGAAACCATTTCTATTCTACAAAGCTGAATTTAAACAAATGACATTTCCAAACTTCCTTCACTACTCTTACTTGATGTGTCCTCTCCTTTCTTTAAATTTTCACACATTCAGAATTTTGAACCTGCCTGAGGCATCTGTCAGTGTGGGCAGAATGTAGTTTTGAGTTTCCACTGAAGCAACTTTCCAGTCACACTGCTACTTAGAAATGTGTGGTTTTTAGCAGGTTTATTTAATCTTTCATGCCCTCCTATCATACATTTTAAAATAGGCATGAAGGGCTAGGGTGTAGCTTTGTGGTAGAATAATTTCTCACTAAGTACAAAGCCTGAACTTTAATCCAACACAGCATGCTCTTTAAAAGTTGCTCAATAATACTTTATGTGCTGTTGAATTTTTATATAAATGGAACTGCCATATCTCCCTACAAACTCTAATTTTGAGGAAATATAGCTTAAGTTACTTGATTTAGAAAAACGGATATAAAAATAGAATGTACCAACTTGGATTTTGTCAGAGTTTAATGGCTTAATGAAGAAGTCATTTAAAACTCTTGTTACTTTTCATTTTGGCATAATCAAATACTTGATAAAATAAATTTAAAGAAGACAAGGTTTATTTTGGTTTACAATTTAGTATTCCAAGCCAGGAATCTATGCTGAAAAACGTATGAAGTGGCTGGTAATATTCTATCCATCTCAAGTAAGCAGTGAGTGATGAATTGTATTTCAGAATACTTTCTCCTTTTTATTCAGGAGGAGACACTGGCCCTTGGAATGGTGTGAACTACATTTAGGGTAGTTGCCAGAGATTAATTATCCTATCCTAGGAAAACCATTGTAGAATTGCCTAGCGACTTGATTCTACGAAAGATCAAATACCATGATGTCAGCAATAAAGATTAACCTTCATATAATCACTTGGCTGATGAAGAAAACCATCCACATTTTATATCCTATTAAAAGTACAGTTGGTGACATGCAGTATTTCAATGCATTTACTAAGAAATATTAGTATTTCATTTTTCTTTTCAAATAAATTTGATTCAATGATGTATGTATTCACTAACTATATTATTTGAAAGGTATTTAGATTGTTTCTATTACTATAGGTTGTAACTAGGGTAGAGATAAACAAGGCTGAGTAAATATCTCTACATTTCCCATCTGTTAGATGTGGAGCCAGCAAAGACCCATTCTCACTCCATGGGCTTTGCTTCATTCTATGAATTATTTCCTGTCTGAGAGGTGAAGAGATGCCCCAAATAGTAAATACTCTTGTCCTTGCCTTTGGCTGCCTCTAAAAACACAAATACAAGGCCATATTAGGGGAAACACCACAAATGATGGATACAGAACACGGAGGAGTAAAGGAGGAATTTATCTAGAATCCTTTTCACTGATTGCTAGTTCTCATAGTATTAGAAAGTTCTATGCAGTCTACCAACGGGGTGGAGACCAGAAGCAGTACTCTTACCAGTTTTTGAATCTGATGAATTACAAGAGTAATCTGTTTTGCAAGATATGCCAAAGGGTAAAATAGAGAATCATATCCCTTGTAATTAAACAATAGACATCTAGTTGGGAGTCTGGGCTTGTTCATTAAGAAGAAATAATGAGAGAAATCAAGGAAGTCAATACAGATGGGAAGAAAGTGGGAAGGTATTGGAAGGAACAGAAGGAGGAGAAACAGGTAAAGAATTCATGCTTGATAATTTAAACCTATCCAACAAACTGTTGCTCATTATGTTATGGCCCATATGTCTTGCTTTCATGAATCAGTATAGTTTTTGACTTTATTTTAAATATTTGTCATTACACCCACAAATAAATATGTATATCTTACCCCTGTAAGTACCTTCTTGCTTGAAGTTTCATCATAGCAATCCATAGGAATTCAAAATGTATAGAGGCATTTACCATTAGGTATATATCCATAAGTGATACACCTTTAGTACAACCCATGTACTAAGATTCAGTGGACACACCAAACAGGAGAAAGACCAATTGGAAGAAGAGGAAGGATTTCTTTTTTGAGAAAGAAGTCTTTTATATATGGCAGAGGAAATATCAAAACATCCAATGCATAAGTGTTGAGATATGGGAAATTAGTGGCAGCAAAAGGGAAGAATCAACTTCTCTAAGAACTAGGTCTAGTCCAAAAAATTGGACTGCCTTAACCACCATACACATGAGCAACACTGGATAGACTTCTGAGGTCATAGACTCAACTGATTTGACATACACAGGGACACACAAATACATATATAATAATTATATATACACATATATGTCTATCTGCAATCTATCATTTATCAACTATCATCTATTTATCTATCTTCTATCTATCTATCATCTATCTATCTCTCTCTCTCTCTCTCTCTCTCTATCTATCTATCTATCTATCTATCTATCTATCCCATTCTTTTTTACTGAGTCACTGATAACTCTCTTGGCAACAGTCTAAGGGCATGCATACGCCATGTAGAGCTGGGGCGATGTTCTTCTTTCTCTGTTTATATATGTGTGCATCGCGTGCCTGTAGTGTCCATAAGGTTGAGAATGAACCGCTAACTCTTAAGGAATTAGAGTTACATATGTTTGTTTCTGCCCCATGTATTCTAGGATTCCTGCGAGAACAAAAAGTACTTTTAACCAAAAGCCATCTCTCCATCTGAATATTTCTCTCTTTTACTAACATACAGAATAGTTTTTGCAGTTTTGTATATAGGGATGAGGCTCTTTAAGAAATATATATTTTCAAATATTTTATTGATTTAGCAATTTTTAAAAGTTATACTGTGTTTTTTAAATATTAGTATGGGAAGAGGATAGATGCTTATGAATGCTGATGCCCCACAAATTCAAAAGAAGTTTAAGGTATCTGGAAGCTGGAGCTATAGAGGGTCATGAGAACTTCAACTTACATTCTGGGAACCAAACTAGAACTTTTTCAAAGTAATAGTTCTCTTAAACATGTTTGATACAAATTAAAAACACTATCAAGTTTGAAAACAATTTGCTATTATTTTAGGAGTTTAGCATGTAATTTTCACATGATCCATCCATCATCCTTTTAGATGTTTTTTGAATAAGAAATAAAAGAAAGTAAATGTTTGAACAAATGTGTGCACTTGAATATTGATAGGGCCTTTATTTATTATCATACTGAAGCAGAGAGAGCTCAAATCCCTATTGATGAGTTAAGAAAAAAATAAGCTATGGCACGATCATAGAATAGATTATTTATCATTAATAAAATAAATGTGGTATGCATATAAAATATAAAAAGATCTCTAAATATTCATGAATTGAAAAACAAAACAAAGACCATCTTTCTTTTTGCCAAGGGTTCATATTATGTGATGTAATTTACACTGAATTTTTAGAAATGGGAGCCAATATTTTCTTACAAAACAACCCCAGAGTTTCCCTTGTATGAAGAGAGTCTGAAAGGAGCAAACAGAATGAATTCAAGAAATTGGAGATTTGTGTAGGTGTTGCTAAAGTATCTGTCTCCATTATGATGATATTTTCAAAAATATACCCTCTTACATCACCAAACAATGGGTACACGTGAAGAGACAAGTTTTTACTCTATGGCCATGGCTGGCATGGAACTTGCTGGCTACGTAGATATCACTGTCCTATCTCATAGAGATCCCCTGGCTCTGCTTTCTGTATAATGACATTAAAAGTATGAACCACAACACCTCAATTTATAATTTAGTTGTCTGTCCTTGTCTTTCTTTAAATTTGTGATTCCTCATGTTATATGATTATTTCACTTATTAGCCTATTAAACTTATCTAAAATTTGTATGTTTGTAATTTGGCTGTTCATAATTTTTGCCTGCTTTTAATTAACTTATACTCTTATCATTACCTTAAAAGATGTTTGTACATTTTTGCATGCAAGTAATGTATCAAATAAATGTTTTGCAAATACTTTCTTACATTTGTACTATCCTGTTTAGTTATTTTAATAATGTTTGAAGCAGAACAGAACCTTCATCTTATTGTCATATGCTGCATTGTGAAATTTCAATCAGCATGAGATTTCATGTCCTCCCATATTGCCTGACAGCACTTCATACAGCTGGGTCTCCTTACACCACAGCATTGGAAAATATCCTCCTGCTGCTTGGTTTAATTTCTTGTTTTGATTATCATGGCCCACTGCTAATTTTCACAGTTGGAGGTCACAGAAAACAACTGACCTGGAATTGATATTAAAAGTGATTAAGGACTATGAATGCTGAAATTCAATAGTGGAGAATGCACACCAGGAAAAACAAGTTTATTGAAGAGCAGGTACAATAATGTAGCATAAAAACAAAGAAATAAAGATTTTCAGTGTAGTTCATTGAAGTCAATGAGAAATGAGAATCTTGTAAAAGTCTTAATTGATATAAAGGCTAATTATTTCCAAGTCATGAGGACCACAACTGATATCTCTTGGGCTGAAAGGTAACACTAGACCAGACCAAAATATTAAATTAATGCTAGTTGTCTTTAATGATTCCAGAACCATAATTTACTCTATAAGGGTTAACTATATTGATAATGCATACATGGTAAGCTAGCTGAAAACCTTTTGGAAACTGTCAGCTTACTCCAGAACAAGATTGCATCCATAGATATCTTATCCATTACTCTTTTGGCTAAGTTTATGTAAGTATAAAATTCACTCATGCAATTTTCATACTGAATTGCATACTTATTTGATTCATGGTCAGAGTTTTAAAATGTAAAATTTGAGCATTTTCTTCATGGAGCATGCTTGTTTGTTTGTTTGCATGTGTCCACAACTAATCAAGCCCTATGCCATGCAAATGTCTCTCATCTTTCATTATACAATTATGGTAGTTTTAGGTTTTTAAACATATTGGATTGGTAAATTTCCCATATGAATGTTTATTTATTTCAGGCAACATTTCTTTTGTTTTTTGAATGTTAAGATATTTTATTGGGATTCTTTTTGTTAATTTTTTCATCAAACATTCCATTCATTTACATCACAAATGATATAATCCCGCACAAGTCCCCCAACTCATCTGCCCTCTCCCCCTTCCCCATTGTTTCTATGAAGGTATTCCCCGATACACCCACCCACTGCCCCACCACTCCAGCCTCCCCCTGTGCTGGAGCATAAAACCTCCACAAAACCAAGGACCTCCATATCCATTGATGTCAGACAAGGCCATCCTCTGCTACATATGTATCTGGAGCCATGGATCCCTCCCTGTACACTCCTTGGTTGGTGGTCTAGTCCCTGGAAGCACTGTGTGTTTCAGCCAGCTGATATTAATTTTTTCTATAGGGTTGCAATCTACCTCTGCCCCTCCAGTCCTTTCCCCAAATATCACACTGGAGTCCCCCAGGCCAGTCTGAAGGGCTTGGTCCCTCAAGTGAATTCTTTAGCTGTTCTGTAAAAGATCAGTTGTCTGACTAAATGTGGACTAATTATAGTGTGGATTCCGTTGCATTTATCAAATACAAACAAAATAGTATTGAGGCATTTACTGTTGCTCCAGATTACATCATGATTTGAGGTTGTGTGTATGACCTTTACATGTATGGTTGTAAAGCCATCTTTGGATATGTGTAAACAGTTTCTTATGGCTTTGGGTGATAATGTGGTTGTTATTAGGACTTGGTATGTTTGAACCTTTCAGGAATGGCCACTTGGCAGCCCTCCATTCATATTTAATTTTCAATGTATTTTTCCAACCTCTTCCATATATATATATGTATATATATGTATATGTCCTAACATAAAATGTCTATATTTATAAATGTAGATTATATTGAATATGAAAATTTTCACACAATACATGGTATTTTAGTATACATTAAAATACATGATAAAATTTTAACTGTGGTTTTAAGGATTGCAGCTAATGCCTCAGTGTATAATCAGCAATCGTTCTACCATTGAATTATATACCCAGGCTTCTATAGAGTCACTGAAACATTTACTTAAATGTATCTATAAGGATATAGTTAAATGATTTTAAATTACTACAAAAGCATAGTTGAATGACTGAAATGTTTATTATTTCTGGCATAGAAGAATAGATTAAATTTAAAATTATTAAAAGTACTAGTTCTTTTTTCAGTTTATTTATGTACTTTTACTTTTTAATTGATTATTTTGTTTATTTATATAGCAAATGTTGTTCCCTCCTGGGCCCCCCTCCCAGAATTCTTTACCCCTTTCACTCTCTGCTTTACTTCTGTGACAATGTCCTCCCCTACTCCACACTACCATCACCCCTGGGCATCTCCCTTCCCTGGGGCATCAAGACTCCACAGTATTAGTAGCATGCTCACCAACTGATAATTCAATGGGGGTGACCTTAGCCAGAATGCTCAACAGTGAGGAGATCAGACCTGAAGAAACCACCTCCAGCAGGCAGACAGGGCCTCCGTTGGAAGGATCTGGTCACCAAACCACCTTTAAAATTTTGACCCAGTATTGTTTCTATCTAAAAGAAATGAAGGGACAAAAATGGACCAGAGACTGAAGGAAAGGTTACCTAGTGACCAGACCAATTTTGGTTCCATCCCATGGGCGGGCACCAAACCCTGACACTATTACTGATGTTATGTTGTGCTGCAGACTGAGCATTGCTCTACCAGCAGCTGACTGAGACAGATGAAGATATTTATACACAACCTTTGTACTGAGGTTGGGGATTCCCTACCCCTAAGGAAAAGTTAGGGGAAGGACTGAAGGAGCTGGTAGCGATGGCAATCACATTGGAAGACTAACAGTTTCAACTAACTTGGATCTGTGGGCGATCCAAGAGACTAAGCCACCAAGCAGAGAGCATGCATGGATTGGTCCAAAGCCCCCAGCAAATATGTAGCAAAAGTAGTAGTTCTTACAAGTTACAATCAATTACTAGAAAAATTTTGAAATTTGAATGCACTTTATTGCAAACTGGTTTCTGCCTTTTATAATATGTAACTTCTATTCAGGTATATTATCCCGTAGCACCAGCAATGCTGTGGGTGTATCATGAATAGACTTGAAGGAAGAAAGTTTCCCTAACATGCTGGCAGTTTAGGATGTTCTGTGGATAGACTCTTAGTTTTCTTACCAGCACATAGAGTATCCAGAGGTTTTTAACAAGCTGTTTATGTGCAAGTCAGAAATTTTATTCTGTCTCCTGCTAATTTTTTTATTTTGAATAAATAGTAAGAGTTGAATCTATTTAACCATTATTCCCAATTACATTTTTTCTTCTATGAATTTTTAAAATGGTAGATTGCTTAATCTTTTTTAATGTTCAATCTACCTTACATAAATTAAATGCATTCTACTTGGTCACCTAGTTTAATGATCTTTATACCTTGGCAGACATGATTGGCTATTTTTTGCTAATGAACTTGCACTATACTCGTGGCAGGTATTAGATAATGAACAGTTTCTGTTTAATTAGAACCTCAGATGCTTAGCAGTTCCATGATTGTACCTGTTCATTGGTTTTATTTCACCCTCTTGAACACTGGTGCATGTAATTGTCCACATACAATCTACCATGAAATTATTTTATTTATCTTCCACTGAGTCCAAGGATCAGCTACACTTGTGTCTCAAGATTGTACTTAGGTAACATGATTCTTTCTGTTATGTTCTATATCATGATTTTTCCTTATTATGAAGAAAGTGTCTCAGTAATTCTTATCCCTCAGATGACCTGTCCTGGATACTTGGACATCTAATGTTGTCTGGAAACTTTAATTTTTATGGAATTTCTTTGAGCTTATTTAGTCTAGCATGACATTCTCATTATTATTCACAGAGCCCTTGAAATCTAGGGTTCTAGTGAGTTTTGCCTTAGACAGGCAATTAGCCCAAGATGATACATTAAAACTTCTCTAATCATACATGATACAATATTGGGTCATTCAAAGACAGATCTCTATCAAGTCTGAAACAAATGTTTTAATTTTTTATTTTGGATCCTTTGTTCTATTTAGAGTGATATTGCTGACAAGATCCTTTCTGTTTTTAAACCACACGTAGAAGATGAAGCTTTAATCCTATTTTATTATAATATCTTTTAATATATTGGTTTACATGCTATCTATTTAGTTTTCTTTCTTTTAATACGTTTTTTCTAGAGAAGGAGTTTAGTTTTTAAAAGAAGAACATATTTGAATCTTGAGTTAATAACACCCAAATTAGCGCAAATTTCTGTACTGCTGAGGAAAGACTCTCATGCATTTTATTAAATGTTCTATTATTTATATGGTTGCTCTTTCATTACTATTTGCTCAATTTCATGAGAGTTCTGTCAAAAAAGCAAGAAGGCAGGTGCATTACTGTTTCCTACCTACTTTTCTCCTGTGCTTGATTTAACAATGGACATAGAATGGTAGTTTAATCAACCAGAAAACCAATGAATATAGGATTTGGTAGAATACGGATTTTTCCATTCCCCAGAATATTTTAGGATAGGTAAACTGGAAACTGTCAACCAATACAAGACCGAGAAGAAAAATCATCAAGAGTCATGATAGAAGGAAAGGAGCGACTGGCCAGCTATGCACTTGTTGAGATTAATTAAGACACGACCTCCATACCTCCAATTGTACCTTAGGACCCTTTCTCCCCTTGGACTTCTAGTTATAGAATGCTGTTTCTTTCCATTATGTCAGCAACAACAGAAGTACAAGGCTGCTGAACCTACATGATTTATTTATGCTTCTGTGTAAATATTTCTATTGACAACATGTTTCCTGTAATCAAATCAACAGATTTGGGATATTGGAATCATTTCTTTTACTTGCAAGTATGCAAGCATAATTTTATCTTCTGATATTTATGAGCATCTTATCAAATAAATGATAACTCTGGGCATTAGATATAAAGATATAACAACATTGGCAGATGTTAGAGCACTGTATCTTGTGTGTTGCAGATAACAATGCTAATTTATAGATTTTTAACTCATTCAAGGCTTATGTAAGTTCATGATATTTATTAGCATAATAACATGCCTAAGAAATGGTTTAGTAGGGATTGGCAGCATATAATTTTAATTCTATAAAAACTTTAATTTTTTTTCAGTTTCTCAATAGTCAACACATCAAGTGACAGCCAAGTTACAGAACTATTTCAATGTTTTTAATTGGTAGAAACATTGATTTTTTTTTCCAGAGTGATATATACAGCAAAATTTAAGTTTGAGCACCAACTATTGCTGAAGTTCTTGACAGCTCTGTGAGCATGTAGAATGAGGACAAGGCATTCATAGTGAAGTGGGAGGCTTTTAAACCTCCTGTCTTCTCAGTCCAGCTAGGTGATCCAGCTGATCTCATTTCCTACGCTCCATTTCACCTGCTTCTAATTAAGTGGAATATGACTCCCAGTGGTCTTTGGATTTAATTACAAAAGCCACAGAATTGATAATTATTACCTGTAGAAATTAAGACTAAATGATACCAGAGGCCTTGTCTCTACAGCTCTATGCTTTCATCATTAGACATCAAGGATTCATGAAGTGTTTTAACAACATTCTCATAACATTTTTTTTTTAAGTTTACCAGATCTTAGATCTTTAAGAAAGTACTCCTTTACTCAATGTAGAAACTTTTACTCAATCATGAACTCTTCCTCACTTTCCTTAAGCGTACTCTAAAGTAGAAATTCAAATACTAGATAGTTAGATACATCGCTGATGTGGCTTCTTAATAATATGTTTCCTAAAATCACTTATGTGTACATGCCCAAAATTATGTTTTAAAAGACATATTTGGTTAATAAAAGGTATAATAAATTAAATAGAATACTGAGTTTAAAGTAAAATTAGAAACTTCTTTATTTTTATTTTTATTTTTATTAGATGTTTTCTTATTTACAATATCTCCTTTCCCACGTTCCCCTCCCCCACAAAAAAATAAAATAAAATAAAATAAGAAACAAAATAAAGTGAAAAAAGAAACTAAAACAATCCCATTCCCTCCCATCTCCCCCTGCCTACCATCCTACCCACTCCTGTTTACTGGCCCTGTCATTCCCCTACACTGGGGAACAGAACCTTCACAGGGCCAAGATCCTCTCCTCTCATTGATAACTGGCTTGGCCATCCTCTGCTATATGCATGCTGCTGGAGCCATGAGTCTCACCATGTGTGCTCTTTAGTTGGAGTTTTAGTCCCTGGGAGCTCTGAGGGTCCTAGTTAGTTCATATTGTTGTTCCTCCTAAGGGGCTGCCAACTCTTCAGCTCCTTGGGTCCCTTCTCCAGTTCCTTCTTTTGGGACCCTGTACTCAG
Source organism: Mastomys coucha (assembly GCF_008632895.1). Classification (NCBI taxonomy): domain Eukaryota; kingdom Metazoa; phylum Chordata; class Mammalia; order Rodentia; family Muridae; genus Mastomys; species Mastomys coucha. Next base: position 80,313,000 of record NW_022196894.1, read on the forward strand.
TCCAATGGATGGCTGTGAACCTGTATTTCTGTATTAGTTGGGTACTGTCAGAGCCTCTCAGGAGACAGGTATCTCAGGCTCCTGTCATCCAGCACTTGTTGGCATCCACAATAGTTTCAAGATTTGATGATTCTTGCAAACTGAATCCAAGAACAGATCAAAGCGATCATCCATCATGATCAAGTAGACTTCATCCCAGGGATGCAGGGATGGTTCAATATTTGGAAATCCATCAATGTAATTCACTATATAAACAAACTCAAAGAAAAAAAAACATATGGTCATCTCATTAGATATTGAGAAAGCATTTGACACAATCCAACATCCCTTCATGATAAAAAGGCTTGGAAAGATCAGGAATTCAAGGCCCATACTTAAACATAGTAAAAGCAATATACAGAAAACCAGTAGCCAACATCAAACTAAATGGAGAGAAACTTGAAGCAATCCCACTAAAATCAGGGACTAGACAAGGCTGTCCACTCTCTCCCTACCTATTCAATATTGTCAATATTGAAGTCCTAGCCAGAGCAATTAGACAACAAAAGGAGATCAAAGAGATACGAATTGGAAAAGAAGAAGTCAAATTATCACTATTTGCTGATTACAGGAGAGTATACATAAGTGATCCCCAAAATTCCACCAAAGAGCTCCTAAACCTGATAAACAACTTCAGTAAAGTAGCTGGATATAAAATTAATTCAAGGAAATCAGTGATCTGCCTCTACACAAACGATAAACAGGCAGAGAAAGAAATTAGGGAAACAACGTCCTTCACAATAGTCACAAATAATATAAAATACCTTGATGTGACTCTAACTAAGCAAGTAAAAGATCTGTTTGACAAAAACCTCAAGTCTCTGAAGAAGGGAATTGAGGAAGATCTCAGAAGGTGGAAAGATCTCCCATGCTCGTGGATTGGCAGGATTAATATAGTAAAAATGGCCATCTTGCCAAAAGCAATCTACAGATTCAATGCAATCCCCATCAAAATTCCAACTCAATTCTTCACAGACTTAGAAAAAGAAATTTGCAAATTCATCTGGATATCAAAAAAGCCAGTATCAAAGAGATGCTATTCTCAACAATAAAGGAACCTCTGATGGAATCACCATCCCAGACCTTAAGCTGTACTACAAAGCAATTGTGATAAAAACTGCTTCGTGGTGGTACAGTGATATGCAGGTAGATGAATAGAATAGAATTGAAGACCCAGAAATGAATCCACAGACCTATGGCCACTTGATCTTTGACAAAGGAGCTAAAACCATCCAGTGGAAAAAAGACAGCAT
>NW_022196894.1:80314337-80342681 GCF_008632895.1 Mastomys coucha
TTTTGGTTTTTTGAGACAGGGTTTCTCTGTACAGCTCTGGCTGTCCTGGAACTCACTCAGAAGTTTTGAATAATAAGATTGTCATTTCTTTTTTGTTCTTTATTATATTAAGTAAATTTTAGTGTTGGAAAAATGAAAATAATTTGGTACCAATATCATATCTAGATAGAATCTCTAACTTCAAATTTATAAACAATTTATAAAAGTCCTTTATACTTTATGGTGTGTGTTGAACACTCTTCCAAATATATTAATTACTGAAAGATGGTGGCAACAACAACAGGTCTATACCTCAAGTTACAAGACAGAGCATGTCTGTAGTCTTCATAGGTTTCCCTTCTACTGGAAAATATAAAAGAATCTGATATTTAACCTTTCAAACTACCTTTAGTGTTAGCTATCCATCACTATATTCCCTCATCTACTCTGAACCCCATCTAGTACCACAGTAAAGCACTTCAGTTCTGTTATTACTTCTTAACCTTGTGTTTCACTGTCCTTTGTCCCTGGAAATACTCCCTACAATCCATGGCCTGTCAATAATTTTCTGGCATCTATATGTAACCCAAATGAAATACAGTTTTCTGAAGATTCAAAATTAACATCTATAAATAAGAATTAAACATGAAGTATGTCTCTTGGCCTTGGATAACTCGTTTGTAATGATAGCTTCAACTCCTTCCATTTACCAAGGAATTTGATGTTTGTTTTTGTAACATCTGAATAATATGTTAGTGTGTAAATATAACAGATATGTATTATCCATTCATTAAATTAAAGACATCTAGCCTCTATCCAAGTTCTACCTTCTGTAGAGAATCCATGTACATATATGTATAAATATCCCCACAAAACTTCTGAGAAGCATCCAGTAATATCATGCATATTTCACTGATGAAATAGCATTATGAATATAATATAAGTAATTAACTATATTAAATTGAATATAAGGCCTTGAGCCACAAGTTGAAATTATTATTGGGGTTCAAAACTTGTGACTAGAAACATCGTATCTTACTGGACAACCTACTATTGAAATTCTACTCAATTGACATAAGAGAAACAACCTTTGGTACACACATATATAATATTAGTATATATTATATTTAAATATATCAATGTGTGTTAATATTAATTTATAAATATATTAATATATTTGAACATATATATATATATATGTATATATTTCAAGTTAACTTAGTCTAAAGTGACACAATTAGACATCACAAGCTCGCAAATAAAAATATAGGGCTAGGAATGAGTTACACCTGTGAAGATGTTAGACAATGAAGTGCCACAAATATCCTTTACAGGCATTTTTCATTGTTCTTGGGAACTCTCCAGGATTTTATGCTCTATTGCTTAAGGTAGCTAATATTTAAGTCATATAAGATAGAGAAACAGACAGAGAAAGTAGATGTTAATCTTTCCTAGTTGTGAACTATGAAAGTCACATGAAAAAATTCTGGAAAGACATGCCCATTTGTGAAATAGACATGAACATAATAGGAGTAACCAGCCTCTTTTAAATTAGGTAAGGCCTGCCACCCTATCTAGAAGAAAACCTGCCACCATTACTGGAGCTCAAAGCCTATGGCAAGATGGGTCATAAGCTTTACTGTGAAGCTACCACTGAAATCATGTTAAATTGGCATCATAGTTAAATAACTTTATTTATTTATAAATGTTCCCTTAGATTGACTTATCTTTCAACTATTAACAAGGAAGTTTCTTTTGAAAACTGTGAGAATTAAAACAGAGGTTCATAACTGTTTGAGATTGGAGAATACTCAGACAAAAGGGGTATATTTATTCTAATCCCTTCCCCCAATGACTGAGGAAACATTAAGGAAACTGGGTCAGAAAGCTTGATAAACACTAGAGATTGCAGATGAATATAATGAAACAGGATCCTGTACACTGAAGGACTATTGTGAACTCAAAGAAGCTATGGTAACATTCAAAAACTTGTGCATGGATGCCACGAGACTGAATGCAAGTCCATACATCCAGGATGTTCACCTGTATTGTTTTGTTCAGTATTTTATTCTCTGAAAATTTCACAGTGTATTACCTTATCTCAAGAATTTTACACATTACTGTATCTGTATCACCACTACCTGTCCTACACCTCCAAAATCTCTTGTCTCTTTGATCTCACTCCCAAGTTAGTTATCTCTTCATTAATTACTATTATTACTTATGAATACAACCTACATAATAAGTTTTGCATTCCTTTTATGTACATATGTCCAGTGCTGGCCAGTAGAGATTGAACAAAGTGTGTGGCTTCTCCCTGGATGGAACTTATTTGCCCACTATAAGCAGCCACTGACAATTAGTATCTCTTTACCTAGTGGTAAGACCATGTGCAATTTCTCCTCCCCACAATGGCATCTGAGCTGGGATGCCATTGCAATGATTTTGCTCAGCAACCTTGTTGCCGAGATTTCCTCTGTGCAATTTCCAATCACTGTCCAATGGAAACTATCTGGCATTAGGTGTTACTGACCCAAAGCTTTTTGAATCTTTTTGCCTTCTTTTTAGTTTTTCTTTGAGTCTCAGGATAGATGCTATGTTGTAGATGCAACAACTCGGGTTGAACACCCTACGATTACTGATATTCTGCATTTTCACAAGTTGTTGATCATTGTAATAGCCTCGATCTGTTACAAAAGGAGGCTTCTTTTATAGAGGGTGAGAGCTACACTTATCTGTAAGTATAAGGATAAGCATTTAGAAAACTGTTAGAAATTATATTGGTTTACGAAAATGGCATTCTTGACCTCAGATGCAGCTTTGAGCATAGGCTTATCTCTTTTTTTGAGAAAAGGAAACTCTTTTGTATGAAATCTCATTATTCCAGTACTTTTCAATGTCCTAAATCATCTTTAGTTATTTATATTGAGTTTATAATCTTACTGACTCAGTAAAAGAGTTCAAGAAAATGAAATAGACTTAGTACAACAATGCAGCTTGAATCAGAAAAGAAATGGATGTGTTGTTCTGCCAAATCCCATCGCAGCAATCGCTCCGCCAATTTATTTGAAAAATGCACAAGCCTGGAGTTTCAGCACCACTTAACAGCTTGGGAGAACAAAGTATGTACAGTGAGATACAAATCTTCCATATCATTACTCCAATATATTTCTGCATAGAAGCTTTTCAACGTCAAGGAGCATATTTTTGTGATCATGGTGTTTCAAAATAGAAACAAAAATCTATGAGCTACATGCTAAAAGCTGTCACTGCACAGAAATATTGTTTATTCTTTCACTGCATAAAAATCTGAAGGGCTCAGTTCTTTTTTAATCAATCTAAATTATATTAAAATAGCCTTACCAAGTACGCTTAAAGGCATTAATTGGGATTCTGTCTCTGTCTCAGAAAACTTTTATAGGATGAGCCAATCATTTCTTAGTTACAAATTTCCTGACTGAGAATGTGGCAGCAAGATCTATAGCTTACAAAAATTCAAAGGGAAGTGAAGGCACAACAGGAGTGCAATAACAAATTGTAAATCACTCACAGAAACAAAATAAGCTATATCTACATTTTGTTATGTGAACTAATAATCCTGAGTTCTGTAAGCTAAACAAAATAAAGAGTTAAGGCCAAATTTTTACTTAACTTAATAACACTTTAAAAAAAGATTTAGTTACTTTTATTTATGTGTATGGGTGTTTTCTTCAAGCATGAATATGTATGCCTGATAATTTTAGAGGCCAGGAGATGGTCTCATATCCCTTGAACCTAGAGTTTTAGATATATGTGGACCAACATGTGGCTCTGATAGTTGCAGTCTCATTTTGTACAAAATTAGTGAGGTCTAGTAAATACTGAGTCACTTTTTCAGGCACTCACTGACATTTTCATGCTAAAGTACACCTGAATTCCCATACTCACACATATATATTATAGTCCAAAGAAATACTAATAATAAAATAAGTTTTTAACAAATAATCTCATTTTGTTGAAGTGCAAAGTGCACTTTTACAAAGTGTAGCTTGTCGGTTATAGAACATGTTTGTAATTCTTATCGATCTAAAAGCTGAACTTGATGAGGGGGAAGCAATCAAAGAGTACCAGTGGTCATACTGCCAAATGCAGCATCTTCTTACATTTACAAGTGTTTGAAAAAGAAAATGCCAGTAGCCATATTGACAGAAATATAAATGACAAGGTATAGAAGAATTTTAATATAGCAGTGTGGCTGCACTGACAAGAAATCCCATATCCAAATATGTGTCTCTGTGATCAAGCTAAAATCCAGACAGACCACAAACCTTCCAATCCCTCTTACTGCAAAACAGAAATATCCTTAGTGCACACCTTTAATCCTAAACAATGATGGAAAATGTAGTTTACAGAAGGAAGCAGCCATGTTTGGAAGCAATGTCTAGTTGAGGGTCACAGTGATGAATAAGAGAAAGATTTATCAGAATGGGTCAGGAATAAGGTATGCCCAACTCTCAGAGCAGGGTGGGAAGAGAAGTGTTTTAAAGGAGTGACACATTGCAAATTTCTGCCCTGATCATAACGACTTCTATTCCTCTGTTACATGAAGTTTGTTTTTTTCCAGAAGATTTCCTGCATATATTATTTTACTTGAGATCTCTTTTATTTCTTTTCTTTTTCATTCTATCTTCTTTTTTTTTATTTTCTTTATTTACATGTAAATTTCTCCATTCCTAGTTTCCCCTCCAAAAAACAAAGAAACAAACAAAAACAACCAAAACAAACCCCATGCCTGCCACCCTGCCCTCTCCCACTTTCTGGCCCTCCTCTCTGCTGGATAGAGACCTGTGCTTCCGGTGAAATCTGCATGGTACTGTTGGCACATACTCCCTAAGTAACTATCTTTCATCCTGTCCTTTACATCCACTGTATCTAAGATTTGCCCTGGATATTTACATGATGGACATTTACATGTAATGTGTGGACACTCAAGATACTGGGTGATCACCTCTTAAGCTTGTTTTCCAACTGAGCCAATAAAATTTCTTCCATCCCCCCCCCCAAAAAAAAAGTGGGACTATAGGCATTTTGTGTGTGTGTGTGTGTGTGTGTGTGTGTGTGTGTGGTGCTAGGAACTGAACTCAAGTCTCTGTGCATGGTGGGTAAATGTTCTGCCAACTGAATTACATCTCTAAACTCATACTGTATATTAAAAAAAAATAAAAAAAATTAAAGGAGTGACACAGAGAGAGAACAATTCAATGAGAAGACAATTTGAATCAGTCAATTTAGAGAAGATTTCAAGTAAGAACACCATCAAAGTTCAGAAAGAGCTACAGGGGTGAGTTTATTCAGCAGCAAACCTCCAAGATAGCAATTACATCTGGCAGACAAAGGTTAATTTTAGAACAAGGTGTAATTTTTTATCATCCAAACAATGTGGCTTAATTGAAGTGAAGCTTTTAGGTTCCAAGTGAACAAATAATTAAAGATTAAAGTGGTGCATCACTTAGGTAAAAGAATTTAGATAGTACTCATTTTATTTTATTTTATTTTTTATTTTTAAGGGAAGTGAGGATTATCTGGAATAAATTGGAGTAGTGAAAAATAATGATCAGAATAAATTGTATGATAAAATGCTTTCAAAATATATGAATTTCAGGACCATTCCAAAGCAATCAGGGATAGGATGCTTGATTGACCTAAACAAGCTTTGTCAAGGAAATGTAAACCCAGGGCTACAGTACATTTTATTGTCATACTCAAAAATGCCAAATATTATAAACTCAAAGGAAACTAAATCTATAAGATATTGTCACTGTAATATTTCCTAGGATACATTTTCTTACAAATTTTGAAAGTGCAAATAAATAACAAGTGGGAATTTTAAATTAACTAGCATAATGCCATTCCTTGTGCCTAACCCATAAAAGTCACCAAGAATAGGATATAACCTAATAAAATTATTTCTCCTAAGCATACTGCATTACTCATAAATGCATTTTTCTTGTATCAGTTTATTGACCCATCTAAGATTTATTGAGCATACAGCATATACTAAGACCAACATAAGTCTAAAGTTATAAAAGATTAAAAAAAAAACACACAGAAGAACAGCTGTATATTGCAGTACATACTTTTTTTTTTTTACAGTACTTGAAGGCAGAGGCAGGCAGATTTCTGTGAGTTGTCCACATAGTCAGTTTCAGGACAGTCTAAGTTCACAGTGAAACCACATTACAAAACAACAAAGCAAAATTAACCAACAAACAAAATGAGCAAAGAAACTTAGACAAAATGAATAAATATAGTTATGATAAGCTCTGTAGCATCATCTGATATCATCCCTGTAAGCTAGACAGAAGAGGATAAATATTCAATTGTTGTGTCACCATTCTCTCTTCTGCAATAGCCAGGGGGGATTTATCCTATACCTAGAAACTAAGGAATCATTATTTATAATGTAATTTGTTAAAGTGGTGTGTTTTACAACTTTTATTTGCTTCTTAAATAAAAACTTCACATTACAACAGTAATTTAATATAAAACAAAGGTGCATGTGCTCAATTGATCTTGTTTCCACTTAAAAGACTAAAACATTACTATTAAGTATTGCTGTATTTAAGACATGAAAAGTAGAAAAATTTAAATGATCATCTAATGAGAAATTGATATATTCTGTATAATGGGGCATTATTGTTGAAGGGCATCAAAGATATGCAGATATGCTCCAACATGGGTAATATATTAATTATATTAATATATTATATATTAATATAATATATATTATATATTAATTATACTAATATATTAGATTATTAATTATATTTATTTATATTAGTGGTGTAATGTTTAAGAAAACTAAACATACTCACATGGGCCCTTCATCTGGTATTTGGCCCCTTTCTTAAATTTTTTTATTTTATTTTTTATTTTTTGTTAATTTCCACTTATTATTGAGTACATACCATACATGTCCTTTAGGGACTGAGTTACCACACCCAGGAGGGTGGGTACATCTTTATGAAGACAGGGGAACAGGGAGGAGATATGGGATGTAGAACAGTCTGAGAGTGGACCTAGAGGGGAATAAAATCTGAATTTTGAAATAAAAAGAAAAAAACAAAGAAACGAAGAAAGAAACCTAAACAGTCAAAAATGTATGATGTTCTATGATACTACTTGGAAAAATATACTGAAAATAAAACTCTGTCTTTTATTACTAAGATGTTTTTCTAATTATAAAATACTCTGAGGACTGGAGAGATGGCTCAGCGGGTAAGAGCACTGACTGCTCTTCCAAAGGTCCTGAGATCAAATCGCAGCAACCACATGGTAGCTCACAACAACCTGTAATGAGATCTGACGCCCTCTTCTTGTGTGTCTGAAGACAGCTACAGTGTACTTATCTATAATAATAAATAAATCTTTAAAAAAATTCTTTGAAAATAGCAAGGTAAAGAAAGAAAAGTTTATTTGGACATGCAGGGACCAGTCAACAGAATTCATAATAGCAAGACCTTGAAACAGTCAGAATGTAAAGAATGTCTTGTTCCAACTCACGCCTTTTAATTCATTACATTATGCCAATCAATGGAATATCTAGAACTGAAACTAAGGTGGATTTCTGCACTTCAGTTCATGTACTATGAAGTATATTCCTAATATGCATGCCCAGAGGTTAACCCAATCAAGAAACTCCCTTGCAAGGGTATTTGGAAACTATCTTCTAGGAACACATATAATTTGTTAAGTTGACAGTTAATATAAATCATCAATGGCAAAAACAGAAAATAATTACAGCTGTCAGAATCTAGAATTGGGAGTAAACAGTAAATATTAATAGAGAAATAATTTCATTTTGAAGTGATAAAATATTCTGGGATAAATTATGATAACATTTGCAAAAGTTTATGACTATTCTAAAAGACTAAGGTATGTAATTTGAATGAGTGACTTTATTAGTAGCACTGTCTGATGGATTAAATGTTATTACATAGAGCTTTACACATACACACACAGACATAAATATATAGATACACAAACACACACACACACATTACACAAGGCTTTTATTCTAGGACTTTTACCAAACTTCTTTTGTGAAAAATAATAAATCTTGTCTCATACACAATGAGAAGCTATACTTTTTCCTTTGTGTAAGACAATCCAAACATTTTATGCATGTTCAGTTCAATTTAGACCAATGGTATTGAGGTGGATAATGACTTTCACTGCACTCCCACTCATTACATATTTCCAGGTTGGATGCAGACTTATAATACCAGCTTTATGGCAAGGATATAGGATGGTTACAAATGTACCAGGAGATTGACTATAACTACTTCTTTTTTTCACATAAAATCCTCAGGATATGATCTCTCCAAAAGGAAAAGGGAAAATCTTTAGCTATTAAAGTTTCTACATTCCATTTTATCCTTGCATCTTTGTAAGTCTTGATTTAGGCTAAATGCATCATTAATCTTTAACATATGCACCTAAGAACTCAATTAAAGTCAAACAGAATAATGAGTGGTATTACAAAGGCTTCAAAGTAGCATACTCAAGAAAGCATTCAACTTTTCCATATGCTGCGTAATTACACACACCCACTAACTTGCACAGTGCAAACCTAGAAAAATGTTAACTCTTTGTTGAATAAAACTCACAATATCTGAATTAGCTAATTCTGAGCAAATCCAATGACCAGAGCATAGCTCATACCATGATATCTTCTGAGGCCTCAATTATACTGCGTGATGTTATATTATTGACATACTTTTTCTGGATTCAAATTTTAATTACTTAAATCTTGAACTTAGTAACAGCTATGTTATTTAAAAGTTGAAGACTATACATTCTTACTTGCCATGTAACTCAATTTCTTGTACACTTGAGTGAGATAATATCAGTAATTCTTATTCAATAGCAGAGAAAGACAAATCACAGATTTTCTCTCTTATTTGTGAATTATAGCATTGAATCATGACTATTTAGAGCAAAACATGGAATAACCATACGCACAGGAAAGTAGCAAGTGACCTTGGGATCTTAGTGGGGAGGGATTTCAAAAAAGAGACTAAGAAGTAGGTGCAAAAAAAGAGGAAAGGGGGAAAATTGGGAGACATAAATGATGATAGAGGCAAGACTGAGAGAATGAGAGGAGAATAGAAAGTACAATATGGATATGCGAAAGATTCACAGTGAAATATTATTTCATAAGATTAAAATACACACAAACACACACAAACACATATACACAAACATACACATACACACACACACACATGTTCCTGCAAACATGCACATGCAATTATGACACAAGGAGTAAACATTATTCCCTGAGAAGCCATAATATAACAAAAAATACAATGCCAGATAAAGAAAAATTTATTCATGACAATATCAGGAAAATCTAAGATAGCACCACCCAGCATCCAGGACTTTTGGTTGTGTCCTAGAACTTGAAGTCCATACCATATTGCTGATGACACCAAACACTTAGACATAGTGGTGTTAGCAAACTAAAACTGAAATTAAAACACTGTCAAGGAGGAATATCTTTTACAGTTAAAGAAAGTATTATACAAGATGTCAAGGAAGAAAAGTAACCAAGTAGCTCTACCCAGTAGTTAAGCCAGTAAGTACAGTGAAAGACCTGGCACACCAGTTCTATTAGTGAAATAGTGGCACCTGTATCATATAGAAAAGGATCATCTGTTTCACTGGACTCAAGGCTGGCTCTAGGAGATAACTTATGTACTGATAACCCAATATTATGGGTAGAGAAATCATAGACACTAGTGGCAGAATTACTTGTAACATGATCCTAAATCACAATAGTTTCTTTTTTCTTTCTTTTTTACTAGATATTTTCTTCATTTACATTTAAATGTTATCCCATTTCCTGGTTTCCCCTTTGAAAGCCCCCTATTCCCTCTCCCCTCCCCCTGCTCACCAACACACCCACTCCCCCACTCCTGTTTCCTGGTCCTGTCATTCCCCTACACTGGGACATCCAGCCTTCACTGGCCCAAGAGCTGCTCCTCCCACTGATGTCCAATAAGGTCAGCTCTGCTACATATGTGGCTGGAGTCATGGGTCACTCCATGTGTACTCTTTGAACCCACACACCTATGGTCACTTGATCTTTGACAAAGGAACTAAAACCATCCCATAGAAAAAAGACAGCATTTTCAACAAATGGTGTTGGTCCAACTGGCAGTTAGCATGTAGAAGAATGTAAATAGATCTGCTCTCATCTCCTTGTACAAAGCTCAAATCCAAGTGGATCAAGGACCTTCACATAAAACCAGATACACTGAAACTAATAGAAAAGAAAATGGGGAAGAGCCTTGAGCACATGGGCACAGGGGAAAATTCCTGAACAATAGTTTCTAATTGCCTCGGAAACAATTTTCTAATACCAACAAGTAAGTAGCCTATTTTTTTTTAGTAAACAGAAGCTACTAAGGAGATCCACTCCAGGCAAAATGCATTGAAAAAGTTCCTGTGATTGCCTAATTATAGTACTCCATTATAACACAAACTTTATACCTCAGGATCAGAAAAATCGCAGAAAATGGGAATTTAAAGTTTTGGTCTTTAAATTTCAAAGCTCTTTATATCTATTGTTGAGTTATGACTTTCAAATATATTCTAAAGAGTTCATATTTCATATTTGATATTCTCACATACACAAGTTAACTTCTTCTCCTGTTATTCTTTCCTGTTAAGTGTAGTAAAAGCAAAGTTCTTTGTTATTTGGCACAAAGTTCTCAAATCTTTGTATTACTCTAATACATTATCATCACTGAAATCAAACTAAACAAAACATTCCAAAATATAATACAGAAGTTAGATAGATAGATAGATAGATTGATTGATTGATTGATTGATTGATAATAGACAGATGATATATGGTAGATGATAGGTTTTACTTAGAGAAACCATTCATATACAAAGTAGTGTATGAATGAACCAAATAAGACTTAAGTTTTACACATCCTGGTTTCTACAAGTATATGATAGATTAGACATGGACAGTATGATACTCTTAGGACTCTCCCTTCTACCTCCTGCCTTCAGCCCTCTGAGTTTACCACCACAACTACTGAAGCCAATTAAAATCACTTGACTCTTGGGTTTACTTTCCTAGAATAGCTGGACTCATAGTACAGAGATTAGCTATTAGTTCATATAGCCCATCTGTGGTTCACAGCAATAGGCATTTAGTTTTCCTGGTCCTAATTTCAGGTTGCAAAAAATTCTTACATTTTCAACACAATGACCGTATCCAGGCGCAGCATTTACAAGGGCAGCATTTACAAGCATTACAGGCTAACGAACAGTAATAACCATTTATATGCAAAGTGGGTGAAGGCTCTTTTGTGATCTGGCAAATAACCATAGATCATGTTTATTTATCTGAATACAAGACTTTATATTAAACAGGGTCAACTTTTATTTACTTGGAGTAGATCAGTTTGCATGGTGAAGAATTTTAAATTTACTATTCAAATGAGAGGGTTCTTCTACACCATAAGACATGTAGGAAATGTTCAACCTACCTGAAGACTTACAGCATTACACAAATAGCATTTCCACACCTTTAAATTCTACTGTGAAAATTCTATTCTATCCTTTTAATTCTTGATGAAGTGAATGCATGGAAATATCAGAAAGTGGGTCCATGTCAGACAGTTGAAAATAATGTCTCTACTAAGCATACTTACTTCAAAGCACTGTGTCTTCTGAAATTGTACAAATGATTCTCTGCTTGGTATCTTTCAGTTTTATTTTTTTGCCCTGAAATAAACAATACAATGATGTCTATGTGCATGTTTTCGTTTAGCGTTTAGAAAGACTTCATCTCATTCTTATTTATAAGACTATTATAAAGTTCTTCAATATTTGTGATTATATTTGCACCTTTCTTGGGTGCCATACTTGCCGCCACAGATGCCTAGGCAGCCACTGCTCTGGGCACTGGGCACAGTCATGTGGGCAGTGGACAGAAAGGAATTGCTGAGAACGACGCATGTCCTTCTAGAGGTCTGGTACTCTGGGCAGTCCTGCCAAAGGTCCCTTACTCTGGGCTGTGGATGCAGGTGTCTGTCTTTGTGCCTGATTCCACAGGATGGGCGTCTGTATCCTCAGAGGGAGGGGAATAGCTACAGGGGTGCTCCTTGGGCCTCACGGAGGCCAAGGACACAGGTTCTAGCCCCTGGTCATCACAGGTGACACTGGACACCTCTGAGGAGCTGAGAACAAATTAGGGACCCCAGAGCAGCTCAGTCCACTCTGGGGCCAAAGTGAGAGAGGGGGCAGGGGAAGCAGCAGAATTGGCTGCCCAGTGGTTCAGGTTCAAGCAGGCATGCAGGAGCTCTCGAGGGGTCTCTCTCTGCACACATGCTGGTCCAACACAGCACATCTAGTTGAAAGGAGACAATGCATAGTAGTAAGACGTTTTATTATAGAAAGGAAAGAGATAGGAAAGTAGCAGCAGGCCATTGCTATGTGGAGAGAGGGGGAAAGGAGAGTTAAGACAAGAGTGAGAGGTTAAGAGAGAAGAGAGACAGAGAGAAAAGAGAGAAGGGGAAGGACAAACCACACCTTATATGGTGGGCTGGGCTACCTGCCTGTGGGGCAGGGCATACATGGCTGTGGACAGTTGACTGGGGGTGGAGTCCAGGCAGAAGGCTGGGAGCTTGAGGTATTGTCTATGTGATAGATAGCACAGGCTGATGGAGTTGGAAGACTCATGGAGTCAGCCATCTGTGTCTGGGAACATGTCTTCACTGTTCCATCCCTTGTGGAATCTTTCACTGGGTCTCCAGAAGTTAAGACTTGCTCAACCAAAACACAGACTGTTTTCCTGGTCCCACACACCTTCAAGTCCTATGGAAGATTATAAAATAAAATCCATGACTGCCATGTTAAATTAAATACTTCAGAATCACTAAGCTATGATATTTGTTGTAACACAGGCTCTTTTATATTCCATTACAAATGTTACAATATATTTAGTATGTTTATTTTCACATGTGTACTAGTACTATCAATTACTATTTTCCAATTTGAGGAATATTTATTCTATTTTTAATACAAATATTAATAACATCTTTAAATGTCCAAGAGTAGCAACTAGGTTCAGCAGATAATGTTTTATTTTTTCTCCAAGTCTGATGACCTGAGTTACTAACTTCAATCAATATTTAAAAAAAAAACAGATGCCTCTGATATCCAAACCTGAAGCGTAGTATGTTTGTGGACACACACACACACACACACACACACACACACACACTCATACACACATATACAAACATACACACACATAGAATGAAAACCTCTTACAAACAATCACAATACATTCTTAAAGATATTATCAAACTAAAATAAATTAATAATTTATTTTAAGATTATATGTGTATTTTATTACTGATAAATACCACGAAGTACTATAATATGTAAAGTTTTATATAATATATAAAGTTTTATAATTAAAATGATAGATCTTTCTATTATTAAACATATCCAGCTAAGTCTAACCAGTGGCCACAGATAGCTGCACTTCAAAATAATTATTAACATGGCTCAAGTCAAAAATAAGGTTCAGAGATCGTGAGAAATTTTTGTGATTATTTTGTACTTGGGTGTTCAGTGCTAGGGTGAACATTGTTGATAAGGATATAGAGTACTAATGGGAAAACTGTTGGTGCACATGAATCTTTCCTGATGCTGTCAATGCTGCAGAATGTGTCCACTGTTGTTGACACACTGAAGGTTCCTGGGTTAGGTCTTAATGCTTATAAAAATGATGTTTCACTTATGTTTGACCAAATAATGTGTTTTCAGTCTGAAAAATTATTCACTTTGGATAATTGTTCACTACTATTAATAAAAATTTCTGTCATAGTCTTTGTATATGGCATTTTAAATAAAAATGTTCAAGGCTCACTCTGAGTAAACAGTTCTATCTGAAAAGTGTCAAAGGTGTTATATGTACACATGTCTATGAATACTCTCAGCACACATTGAAAAACAAAGTGGATAATTTAAGGTTCTTTGGAGAGTCTTTGGAGCTGTGTTGCATGGTGTTTTGTTGGGGCAAACACATAAAGGATTGTTTTCCTGAATTGAACATAGGTGAAAGACTAAGGCAGACTTGTGAAGGAATGTTTTCCTGAAGCCAACAAAGGAGAAAGGATGTTATGCTAAAGAAAACATATGAAACGACATGTGATGAAGAGTTCTTTGCTAACAACAGGCATGTATTGATCTGCCTTACACTGAATATTTGATCTACTTTTGTGGGGACTCCGAGGACTCAGGCTAATTGGATGCACATGCAAGACAAGACAGAGTGACAGAAACAGAGCTTAGCTTGCTGGTACAGCTAGCTGTATAATGTTTGTAGGTCTCCTGTCTGTACTGATCTTTGCTTCCCTAAGAGAGACACAGCTGAGAATTTCTCCTGGTATTCGTATTGGTCCCTGCTGCTGACTCTAGCCATTGTTGAGACCTGGCTGTCTCTGCTATGTCATGTCACAACTGTTGCTAACATAAGTCTACCAAACTGGACTGCTCATGCATCCATGAGGTGTTTGAAAGTGTATCAAGCTGCAGCTACATGTTAACCTGTGAACTGAACTGCAGTTTCCAAACAACGTAAGTGGGAGTTGTTCCAAAGACCTTTCTTAACAAGTCCACTTCTCCTGTATCCTTCTTATCCACTACCTTTGGTGGGTTACACACATTTATGAACGATCACCATTAAAAATAAAGTTCTTTTTTAAATAAAAGTTACAGCAAAGCAAATGCCACACTAAATGAATGCTGTTAGAAACAGAGAAAATATATCTTAACTTAAATGTTTTTGACTTGGAAATCTAGAGTCATTATGCAAATGGTGTGAAAATACAAACCCTGTATTTTACACAAAGACTTGGAATTTTAGATGTTATTACATCAGCATCCTCCTCCTCTGTATGAAATATTTATGGTCAATTTTTCAGCCTTTATAACTAATTGAAAAGGATTCTCTCTTTATATATCAATCATTTTCTTTCACATGCAACATTTCAAAAGCGCATTCTTCATAATTATTTTAGATACTAATTTTACTCCAGATTATTTTGTTATTGTAAAATTAAATGATCTTCTTTTCTTCTCCACAGAGACAGAAATATGTTTACGTTAACATTTATTAGGAGTAGTGTTCTAATTAAAAGTAATTTGATGATGTATGACAAATTTATCACTCACAATTTAAGTTTAATCGCTCCAAATGAATAAAAACATAATTGATGGATATTAGCTACCAAAAAGAAAATAAAGATGTTCTAGATTTCAAGAAAAGTGACATTTTAGAAAAGTTGTTCATTTGGGGGAACTTTCTAATATTAAAGATTTACTTTATTTTATTTGTTGTGTGTGTGTTTATGTGTGTATTATGTGTGTTATATATGTTTTTAAGTACGACATGCATGTGTTTCTGGAAGCTAGAAGAGGACAGGAAAAACCCAGGAAGAGTTATTGACAGTCAGCTATCAAGATGGAGGTGTTGGGCAGTCCTCTAGAAGATAGGCAAGTTCTCTTGCCCACTAAACCCTCTCTTCATCCTCAGGACATTTTATTAAATTACATCTGCCTGCTGCTGCCAATGCTCAAGGACTTCAAACATTATCTTATTTACTGTAAATATCTATGTACATCAACAAAGAAAGCACAATGGATAACGTTATTTTTGTATTAATTGAAATCAACAATCTTACAGTTAATTTTCCATATGATTAAGGTAGAATATATATACTTTTAGAAAACAGATAATAAAATTTTCTGATTTTTTTGAATGGATTTTACTTTGATAGTTTTAAATCATTAGGAAGACAGAAATGACTTTTTCATATTCTTCCCTAAAATAGTTTTAAATCTAACTGAAAATGAGTACATTCACATGATTAAGTTCTTCTTTGTTTAAATCTATTTTTAAGCATTTTACAGTTCCTTCTCTCTCTCTGACATTCTTTAAGACAAATTGTGAAGCAATTTTGACTGTGTCCCAGTTTCCAGGTCCCAAACCTTCTACAAATTACCCCTTCTGGCCCCAGACACTCATTTTTTTCTCCTACAGGTGCTGAATCCACACAATGCTTCTGACTGATTAAACAATTGCTTACCAGGAATATTCAATTTAAAACTGGCAAGTTACCACAAAGCACGTTCTGCAGTAAATTTTTAGAAATTAAAAGGAAAAAAATATGAGTTGGCTGCTTCAGTATTGACACTTTTATGCGTTCTGATCCTAGTAGTTATGCACCCCTGAGTTCTAACAGTCATCCAGTATAGCTGTCTATGAACAGAACCATGCATTGCCCTTCACAATAGTTTAGCTTTCTCTTCTTCAAGTTCAGATTCCAAAAGAAGGGTAATTTTCTCTTTTATTTAAATGATATATTTCTTAGTTTTGTGCATATTTAGAACTTTTTCATATATCTGAAGATTAGATAGGAAGTTTTAATTTATACTGATAGCATTTATTCCTCAAAAAATTCTTCACTATTCCTCTTTCAGTTATGAAACAAGAATTTTAAATAGAGTTAGAATTTTCCTCAATGGAAGAATCATCTCAGGTACATAAAAATAGCTATATGGTATGCTATAATTGACGAGCTTAATTGAGTACGGAATTTGTAAGCTGTGATGTGGCACATCAGTGAAAGGATTTTGATTTGAATATAGAAACTAAAATTCAATGATTATTTCACTGAGGAATCATTTAACTTAGTAAAATACAATTTGCTTAAAAATCGTCTAATTCTCAAGAAGTTGGAGTATAAACTTATTTAGAACAAGAGAGAAAATCTACTCAACATTATTTTGAATATTTTGATGACTTTTGGTCTACACTGACAACTTGAGTTCATTTCATACTTAAGGACAATTAATATACTAATCAATATATCTAGTGTAATAATTAAAATAACCTAAATCTAAAAATGAGACCTTATTTTTATTTTAATATTTATTTATTAATGTTTATATAATCTTAACATAATATACAAACAATAGCTTGATTGTATATTTTGGAGAAATCAAATATTATACCTGAGAGCACATAAAATATGAACTAGAAAATAGTAATAATAATAATAATAATAATAATGATAACAATATCAAAGAAAGGTAATAGGATAAAAATCTAAGCTGAAGATAGTTCTGACTTCTAGGTTTAGGACATTTATTGACAAAGTTCCAAGAAAAACTGAGCAAAAATAAAGCAAATGTTGATGTATATTGGTAAAATTGCAAATATGTGAGATAAAAAATATATAAATGTACAAAATATGAATGAACTTGATGAAAAATAAATTATCAGAATAGGGAAAGATTTATAACTGAAATACTAGAATGTGATAAATTATGTCATGAAATATAGAGAACATAAGTTTTTTCTTCAAAATAATATTTTAATGAAATAACTCATAATAAAGAAATGACAATTTAAAGTATATTAACATTATACTAAAGTTTTTTTTTTCAATTTAAAGTTTTCTTCTCTCATACAATGCATCCAGACCACAGATTCCTTTCTTTCCAGGCCTGCCAGCTTCTATCTGACATGCCCTGTCCATAGGTTCCTTTGACCTCAGTTTGTAAAAGGACAACAATTAAACATGATAAAACAAGATCTCCCCAATTTTTTCTTCACATAGACACTTAGTGCAATGAATTTGCTTCTTAGCACTACATTTATTGTGTTCCATAAGTTTGTGTAAGCTGTGTTTTTTGAAATTGAAATCAATTTTTCTTCATTTCTGTCTTGACCTATTTTTGAGTAGATAGCAGTTAAGTTTCCAAGAGTAGTAAGTTTTCTGTTGTTTTTCTTGTTGTTGATATCTAGCTTTAATTTATGGTGGTCTGATAGGATACAGGGAATATTTTCAAATTTATTTAACATGTGAGACTTGCTTTGTGTCTAAGTATATGGTCAGTTTTGGAGATAGCTCCTCAACATTCTAAGATAAATGTATATTCTTTTGTGTTTGTGTGAAATATTCTGGGAATATGTGTTATGTACATTTGGTTTATAATACGCATTAGCTCCAATATTTATCTGTTTAGGTTTTGTCTGGATGACCTGTCCTTTGGTGAGAGTAGAATCTTGAAGTTTCCCGCTAACAGTGTGTGATTTTCAGTATGTGATTTAAATTATAGTAGAATTTCTTTTACAGAGGTAGGCACACTTGTGTGTGAGGCAGAGATATTAAAAATTGAAATTTGTCATCTTGGTTGATTTTCCCTTTGATGGGTAGGAATTGTGCTTCTTCATAGATTTTGATTTGGTTTGAAGACTATTTTGTTAGATATTAAAGTTGCTGTACCAGTTTCCTTAAGTTCATACTACCTGGTACATCATTTTTCAATCTTTTACCCTGATGTAAATCTATCCTTGAGTTTGAAGTATGTTTCTTGTAAGCAGCTGAAGGGTGGATTGTGTTTTACATCTATTGTGTCTGTGTCCTTTTATTTGGGAATTGAGATAACAGAAATTGAAAATTATCAGTGACCAATTATTGTTGATTTTTGTTATTTTGTTGTTAGTGGTGGTGTTGTCCAAGTGTTAGTGGTGATGACAGTGTGTTAGGGTGTGTGTGTGTGTGTGTGTGTGTGTGTGTGTGTGTGTGTGTGTGTGTGTGTTTGAATCCTTTCTTTTGGACTTTCTGGTGTGAGATTATTTATATTCTCTATTTTCATGAGTGTGATGAATCTTCCACAGTTTGAAGTTTTTCTTCTGTCATCTTCTGTAAGGCTGGATTTATAGACAGAAATTATTTAAATTTTATTTTATCTTTGAATATATTATTTACCCTTCTGTAGTATGGGAAAAAAGTTTTGCTAGATATAGTAGTCTGTCATGAGCCATAATAGGGCAAGCTAATAACTAGCAGGTGATATTCCTGAGATGGTCTGCTTTAGATTAATCTGTGATAGATTTGCTCCTTATATGCAAGGCCTAAGAGAATTCATTTTAGGAAAGATTCCTGCTATTAATATACTTTTCTTGTTATCATCAAACATATATAACATTCACTATGTATTAGCACTTTTGTGCAGATCTCTACAGATCTATGAAGATGTACTTTTTTAAAAAAAATATTTATTTTATTTCCTATATGTAAGTATGTTGTAGCTGTCTTCAGACACCAGAAGAGGGAATCAGGTCTTGTTACAGATTGTTGTGAGCCACCATGTGGTTGCTGGGATTTGAACTCAGGATCTCTGGAAGAGCAGTACTCTTAACCACTGAGCCATCTCTCCAGCCCGAAGATGTACTTTCTTATAGTGATGCTATATAGACAAATAGATGACTTCTTAAGTCTTAATAATGATCCTACAAGAATTCTTAGATTATACCAGTAATTATTAAGCTCTCTTATAGCAGTACTACTATTAGATCCCTTTCTGATCATTAAAACTACAATGAGAACTCTCAGTCTGCCATGTGTCACCAGTTAATTGCTCTTAGATAGTAACCAGACTCTCTCCTACTCAGAGCACATCCTAAGAAGTTGTAAAACAATTAACCAAAGGTCAAAGTGAACTAACATTTTTTCATAGGTGCTAGGACAGAAGAACAAATATTGACTGGGTTTATCTATATAGAACATTACTAATAACTTAGTTATGATTTTGACCCTTATATGAACCTGTGGAGCTGTGGCAGGTGATGGATGTTTAGCCAGATAATTACTCTTACCATTAGGAGTCCATTAGGAGTAATTATGCATGTAAACACTCTCTGTTGTAAACTTCTATTTTAATTTATGATTTGATTTTGTGTGAACTTGTGATGAATTTTCAACATGTGATCATGTATCCTGAAAGATGTATAAGTACTGAGGACAAAGATAAAAGTGAGAAGAGAACAAAATTTTTCCTTTCCCTGCTTAGAACCCCATAGATAACTTCATAGGAAACTTTTTACAACTTAGTCATAAATGCTATAATCACTTTTCAATGTGTCCTCTTTTCTTCCTGTGACTTCTGACTAGCAGGCTGTAAGTTAGAGATGAGCAGTTCCTGCTGAGTCATGTCACAGGCCACATTACTTAATCCTGTGCTATTAGACTACAGGCGTTAATAACTTAAACCAGCAAAGAGTCTTTTACCCTCAGAAAGAGCAAGAAAAAATTAGGACATTTTAGAAGTTATCATCAGCCTTTCAGTATAGTTAGAGAGCTAGAACATCCGGAGACCTTCAAGCTTTAAAGCCACACCAGAGTCCCTGCCACTATCATCTCTAGGCTGGGAAGCTCCTGGCCATAGTCTGGACTGGCATCTGCAGTCTCTTAGAGTCTGCAGAACAACTGTCCAGTACCTTCTGTCTTTTACAGTCTCCACTGAAAAGTCAGATACAATTTTAGTAGGTCTGCCTTTGTATGTTACATGGCCTTTTCCCTTTTAGCTTTTAATAGTCTCTCTTTGTTCTATACGTTTATGTTTTGATTATTATATGGTGAGGAGAGATTCTTTTCTGGTTCAATCTATTTAATGTTCTTCACCACATTTCTTGTACCTTTATAGGTATCTCTGTTTTTAGATTAGGAAAATTTTCTTTTATGATTTTGTTGAAAAAGTTTTCTGGGCCTTTGAGCTGGAATTCTCCTTCATCTTTTCCTCTTATTCTTAGGCTTGATCTTTTAATAGTATTGCACATTTCCTGGACATTTTATGGCAGGACTTGTTGCTTATTTTACGTTTTTTGATGAATGTATCCATTCATTTTATGTTATCTTCAATGACTGAGATTCTCTCTTCCATGTCCTGTATTCTGTTGGTAAAGTTTGTCACTGAGAAAATCTTTATGAATTACTCAATTTTCATTTCCAATATTCTCTCAATTTGTGTTTTCTTTATTGTTGATATTTTCATTTTCAGGTCTTTATTAGTTTCTTTCAAGTGTTTATTTTCATTTTCTTTGCTTTTTAAAATGAATTTCTCTTTTCCTCCAACTGTTTGCTTGGATTTTCCTTGATTTCTAAACTGGATTTATTCCTTTTCTCTTTAAAGACTTCTGCCTTTTTCATAAAAGTGGTTTTAAGGTGCTTTTCTTGTGCTTTCACATATGTTATATGATAGAATATTTTTGTCCTGCCATAGTAAAATAGCTAGGCTCAAGTGAAGTCATTTTGTCCTTGCTGTTATTGACTGTCATCAAAGCTATCCCCCCCCACAACTGGCATCTTGTCTTCTGGAGTTGAGTTGATTAGAGCTTTACATGCTGATTTCTAGAAGGTCTGGAGAGGCTGAAGATGAAAAATGCCTGAAGCATCTTAGCTGGGATGGGGGTGGGGAGGAATAAAACAGAGAGAACAGAGACTGAGATCTGAATGCCACTTACCAGGTCTTCCAGCAGATGTGACCTGTGGTTGAGCAGGGAGTGTCTGGCTGATCTGCGGGATGAGATGCAACAAAAATTAGGGGGCAATCAGGCCAGAAGGGGACGGTCTCTGAGATCTATAGGAGGAGTAGAGAAGAGGGAAGGCAAGCTGCGGATGGTTTTCTGTAGCAGTGCTGTGCATAAGCATAAGCAGTTGGGATTGAAATGGAAACACAGAGAAGAGAGAAGGTCTGCAGAGAGGCAATGTTAAAAATATGTTGTTTTAACAGAATAATGTGTTTGAATTTAAAAGAATATATTTTCTTTGGTTGGTGGTTTAGTTCCTGGGAGCTCTGAAGGTACTAGGTAGTTCATATTGTTGTTCATACTAAGGGGCTGCAAGCCCTTCAGTTCCTTGGGTCTTTTCTCTAGCTCCTTCATTGAGAAACCTGTACTCAGGTTCTATGCCCCAGTGTAGGGGAATGCCAAGACAAGGAAGCAGGAGAGAGTGGGGTAATGAGCAGGGGGAGGGGGAAGGGGACAGGGTTTTTTTTGTTTGTTTGTTTTGGCTTATTTATTTTATTTTATTTTATTTTATTTTATTCCATTTTTTTGGAGGGGAACCTGGGAAAGGAGGTATTATTGTATGACACGTAAATAAAAAAAATATATTTTCTTTTTAATTAAATGATTACAGCATCAAACTTTCTTTAACAATTGAGATATTTTTTAAATGTCAGACAATCAGAAACTGTCCTACTTTGATAGAGAATATGGTAGAATAAGAAAGAGTTAATCTTTGATTAAAATAGTAGAAAACAGATACCTGTTAATAAATATAGAGAAAATAAAAAAATTAAACTTTAGTTAATTGAGTAACAGGGAAAAAAGGGGGAGAAGAAGAAGGAAAACAGTCATGAGTAATAAAGAAGGAAAGGAAAGGAGAAAATTTTAAATGATGAGATATAACTATATTCATTTACAAAAGTATCATGTATTCATGTAAAATGAAAACAACTTGAGAAAACAATAAAAATACAAGAATGAGATTCTATTTCAGTCTTAAGTTATGACATATTTGCATTACAAAGTTATGGAAATGTACTTTTTGTTAGGCAATAATAAACTAGAAATCATACAGTTCAATTCTGTCACTTATAACACGTTTTCTAGAAATTAGAACTGCTGTTACATCCACATAAAAATATATTACTTTTCCATTCAGGTATGAATTTTTTAATATTTATTTCATGACAATATAGAAAATTTAAACGTATTTTTTCAATGAATATCACTGGCATCTCATAATTTTATGTTTAATATATTTTTTATACAAGATAAATTGACAATCACCCAAGTTAAGAAATCAGAGTTAAATAAATAATTAATTTCATGAGATTAAAGCATAGGTATGTTCAATCATATGAAGTCATTTTAGCCACTTTTATTTCAAACTCCTCTTTGGGATTACTGTGTGTTCACAAACTTATTCTGACATTAGTTTTTGTTATTTTGTTGAAGCTGTTACACTTCCTTAGTTGTGCTGGCTCTCTCTCTCTCTCTCTCTCTCTCTCTCTCTCTCTCTCTCTCTGTATCTATCTATCTATCTATCTATTTCTATCATCTCTATCTCTATCTCTATCTCTATCTCTATCTCTATCTCTATCTATATCTATATCTATATCTGTCAATTTGAAACAAGTTGGGCATTGCCTCCCCTGGGCAGTTGATTCTGTGATGTGTAAAATATAGGCTGAATGAACCATGAAGGGCAATCCAGAAAGTAGTGTCCTGCTATGGTCTCTGGTTCAGGTTCTACTTCCATGTTCCTGCCCTGAATTGCTCTAGTTATAGACTATTATCTGGGAGTTTCATATTTTAATAAGTACACCCTCCTTAAGTTGTTTTGGGTCATATAAACAGAAAGCAACACTAGAGATTTCTAAAAGTAAAATGGCCCATTTTATCAATGAATCCAAATGCAATCTGTTCTATATTTTATTTTTGCAAGGAGCTCATAATATTCAAGTATAACTTTTACTAATTATCATAAAGTAGTTTATTTTCACAAAGACTAATCTGAATGGTATATATTTTACTAACTAGAAACATAAAACTACCTTCAGCTTCTGAAATACTCAAGTTAAACTACAGAGGATGCTACAATTTGGGTAGTGAGCATAGTAGTGATGGTATAGATGCTTTTAAATATTCTTTGGCCCCACTGACTTCTTTTTGGAATACTGATATAACTCACTATTAGTTTTTAAATACTTTGCAATGGACATGGATGCCAACTCAACACTTCATGATGGCTACATCAAGTTTTGCTGCTAGTTCAATATGGAACACTTAAAAAAGCAAAACAAACAAAATAAACAAGCAAACAAAAACACAAAAGCAGAAGAGCAGCCTAAATGAAGTTGGGAATACATTTACCAAGACAGTCTTGTTGGACCATTGTGTCCATGCATCTTACATGTGTATAGTCCCAGTATCAAGGTGCTATTCTTGTTGCTCCATTGTATACTCTGTGGTTTCTCCTTAATTGAACAAATCTTACGATTATCAGTGATTTTTTTCTGAAACATTTACATGAACCACTTTGGATATATTTTTTAGTAAGCAAACTTCTCATTTTACAAATCTTTCTGCCTAGTTTTTTTTCCTCATTTCTCAGTGCAATGACTACATAACTACAGCAACACCCAATGACTAATAACCATTACAGAGATTTAATGGTGTATGCCCATGAAATTTCCTTAAACCTACTAAGTAAATTATTATTGTTAAATTCAGCTTCACTCACATATTCATGACTTAGAAAAGTACAATAAAATATCTTGCTGGAATGTAATACAAATGTCTTTAGTTATGGTTCCTAATAGAATCTGTGTTTTATCCAAAAACTTCAAGAACCTGGAACACAATGCCCTTATTTGTCATTCTAGTCTATTGAACACCTACCAGAGTCATACTTTAAGCTCTACAGTACCATTCTAAGACTTCTTTGGCTCCCGTTCCAGTCTTCTTAGCCACTTTTTATCTCATTATCACCAATTATCTGTGTTAGTTTTCTTCCCTTGTTCTTTATATTCATTTTGTATTATGATTAGTTTGCTTATTCACTTTACATCATGTTCACTTCCCTTCTCCCAGTCACCCGCTCTAACAACTCTTCCCCCTCATCTCCCCCACTTCTCCTCTGAGAGGGTATATCTCCTTTGGATATCCTCCAACCTGGCACATTAAGTCTCTGAGAGGCTAGGCACATCCTCTCCCACCTAGACCACACAAGGCAACCCAGCTAGAAGAATATATCCCACATACAAGCAATAGCTTTTGGGCTAACCCCTGCTCCAGTCATTCAGGATCCTTATAAATACTAAGCTTCACTTTTACTATGTATGTGCAAAATTTGTGCTGGTTCAGTCTCTGAGAACCCTAAGGGTCCAGGTTAGTTCACGCTGTTGGTCTTCCTGAGAAATTCCTTAGGGTCCTCAATCCTTTCTCCTATTCTTTCATACGAGTCCCCAAACTTCATTGAATATTTAGCCATGCATGCCTGTCTCCGTCTGAGTCAGGTGCTGGGTGGAGCCTCTCAGAGGACAACATGCTCCTGTCTGCAAGCATAACAGAGTATCATTAATAGTATCAGGGATTGGTACTCTCCAGTGGGATGGGTCACAAGGTCAGCCAATGGACATAGTATCTAATGACAACATTTTAAGGATGTAAAGACTCATTTTGGCTCATGATTTGAGGGACTATAGTCTATTGTGGAGTTCATGTTACTCTGATGTTGACAGTGTGAGGACGAAGAAGATTGTTCATATAACAGCAGATCAGAACACATAGTGTAAACCAGAAGCAGAGCCAGATAATATTCTACAATTTCCTGAGGCAACATGTCCATATATGTACCAAGAGATCACATGATGAATGGTTTCATTGCATAGCAAACCAGCACTACTAGATAAAACTCCAGCACTGAAACTTGGAAGAATATTATTTTAAACTTAAATCATAATAGAATGTATCCTCACACCAGTTATATGACCCTTGACCTATAAATATTGAAAATACTTAACAATTACTGATGTAAAAGTACCACTTTTTCTGCTTTATCCTTTTTTCCTGAGCTTCTGTCCACTCTTAACTCAGTATTAGAGTTGTTGACCTGAACTGCACTTCTTTTTTTCCTAACAATCCCCTGGCCTTGCCCTAAGTGCCCATGAAGTGGCTTAACCGTGCTTCTTTGCTTGGAGTCATTTTCCACATGATAGAACTTTAAAGAGAAAAATAAGTTATGTCTCTGCTGGAACCTGAACAAAAGAAGCATGCACTATGGCACCACTGATGAACCTTCCTGTGGTGCACTGTAAGTTCTAGGAGTTAGTCAATGTTTTACTCTCGAAGCATATAACATTCCAGCTGATTATAGGATGTGTTTAATGAAAAAAATAATTGAAGAGTAGTGCAATTTTTTTTATTCTAAATAAAAAAGGAGATGTGGTTTTATGTTAAAGATAAAAAATTAATATTTATTGCCTATAAGTAGAATGTATAAAAGATTTATAATTCAGTACATTTTAACATGTTACTTTTCAGAGCCAAATATTCCTTAACTACCATTCATAAAATCATATTTGAGCAATTTTAATAACTGAAGGAAATAATCATAACAAGTTCATTTTTATTCAATATTTTAATTTGGATTAATCCCTTCAAAAATGCAAAGCTGCACAAAAGAAGGTACAAGCAAATGCAATCAAACACTGAGCTAATTAACTATTTGACATTCATATTTAATATAACTTTTAAAAATAAATATGTTATCATAATATCAAATAAAAGATAACAGATAATCTTTCTCAATTTTAACCTAATTTTAAGATTCATTAATACCATTTATAATTTATTAAATTAAAATATCATTAAAACTATAAAGGGAATTTGACTTTTCATAAAGCTTGCCAAGTTCTGACTCAACTTTATAGACACTTTCATAATGGAGTATGTAAAATTATCTTTTGTTCTTCTTAGGTTATCACAGTCTCAGAGGCTCACTGCTGAGTAAGCTCAATCTTTCTAGTTCTTTCTGAACTTTGGTTGGCTGACTTAACTCAACTGTTCTGGCTCGAACTCTTTTCCAAACTGACTGATTCAATCTGGCTTCTCTTAGCTTCTTACTGAAATGTTCTGCTAGTTCTTAAACAAACTCTGGCAATCTGTTCTAATCTTCTGGCTCATTCTCATTCTCTGGCTCATTCTGTCTTCACCTGTGTCTAGCTTGTTCTCTCTGTAATCTGTCTCTGTAAAACTGTCCAGGTAAAAACTGCCTCTGAACTCCATGAATTGAACTATTACTAGGAACTCAACTCCATTGAACTACCACTCAAATGTATGAACTACACCATACTGAACTCTGCTCACTGAAGAGAAATAACTATACTCTCAATTGATGAACTGACACTTTCTTCCTGCACTACTCTTAAATAATTTTTCTCCTGAGAGTTGGGCATATCTTATATCTGACTCATTATGTCACATCTTTCTCTGAATTATCATTTTGTCTGACTCTCAATTAGACATCATTTTATAGTATTAAATGTGTGTACTAAGGGTGTGTTTCCATTCCAGATGCATCACACAGACATAGAATGTCTTTGGATGTGATCAGAGTAGCTATATTGCTTGATGAAAATCCTTCTACAATAGTGTATTTCAAATTATTAGAGCAACATGTTAACAATGTTACTTAGACATGTTTCATAATATTCTTATTTGAAAAAGGAAGCCATTAATATATTGGCTGTAGGAGAAACTTATCCAACATAAAATGGTCTGTTCCATTCATCCTATTCTCAGAAAAACAAAATGCCTTCCATCCATGTTCAGAAGTCTTCAGTCTTCACAGTTCTAGCATTGCTCAGAATCTAAATTCAATTTAATTTCTGATAGTCAACACAATTTAAATGGAGCAGAGACTGAAAGAAAGGCCATCCAGTGACCTCCCCAACTAGGGCAAACACTAAACCTTGGATTGTTGTCAAGGAACACTATGGAAAAGTAAGGGGAAGCATTGAAGAAACTGAAGGAGATGGCAACCCCATAGAAAGAAAAACAGTATCAACTAATCCAGACCTCTCAGATATCCCAGAGACTAAGCCACCAACCAAAGAGCATATATAGGCTGTTCTATGGCCCCTGACACATATATAGCAGAGAACTGCCTTCTTAGGAAATCAGAGAGGATGCTCCTAATCCTGTAGAGACTTTTGTGAAGAACTCTGGGAGGGGAACTTAGAAGGGAGGAATCATTTGAAATTTAAATAAATAAAATAATTAAATGAAAAAAGATTCTAGAGTTCCACCAAGAATATATATATATTTTTAAAACAACCCACTTTTCAACTTAGTTGTTCAACTTTGACTTGTTAACTAAAATTAATGTCATCAGAAAAGCATGACAGCACTGAGACTAAATGTCCATAATGTTCTTGAAAACATCAGAGAACTCAGAAATGTGAAGAAGAATGAAGAGGCAGAATTTTTAACACAGTGTTGATGCTGGACACGATTAAGTCTTTACCTTGGTGCTAAATTCTTAAAGTAGGAAATACACAGAAGAGGTGAGATGGTCAGTTCTTCTCAACTAGACGTAATGATTTAACCCAGTATCATTTGGAAAGGATCAACCTCAACTGAGGAATAAATTTGACCAGATGTTTTGTGGCCAAGTCTGTGTAGTATTTTGTTGATTATTAATTTATGTAGGAGAACTCAGTCCAGAGCACCATCATTAGGTATGTCAGCCTGGCTTGTATAAGAAAAAAATAGCTGAATGTAAGCCAGGGAGCAAGCTAGTAAACTGCCTTTCTCCATCTCCATGGTTTCTGCTTCAGTTTCTACCTCCAATCTCGTGCCTTGTTGGAGTCCAAAACCAACATGGAAAGAATAAAAGAGTTCTGGAAATAGGAGTAAGATAAGGACAG
>NW_022196894.1:80345362-80387886 GCF_008632895.1 Mastomys coucha
GTAGAGTCGCGCATGCGCACTGGTAAGGCCGCAAAGTCACTTGGGAAATGTAGTTCAAAGGGGCACCGTAAGGCCGCAAAGTCACTTGGGAAATGTAGTTCAAAGGGGCACCGGAGCGGCGCCTAGGAGGCCATGCTGCCGGGGCCGTATGGCGGGGAGCTCAGGGAGCAGCAGGCCGGGCACGCCTGCCCCGTGCCGCCTCCCAAGCCACGCCGCCCAGGACAGTATAGCAGCCTCTCTGCCAGGCCCCGGCCCTCCGCGCTCTAGACAGTCTCGAAGGGGGAACCCCGGTGTGGGCGCGGGGCATGGGGCGCAGGCGCGCAAGGGCGGGGAGTGCACCACGTGGGAAACACCGAGCTGAGGAGTGCACGCCAGGAATGCGGCCCCCCTCCAGGGTGGCGGCCGAGCCACGTGGTGGGCCGGGAAGCGGCGGCTGCTTAGCGCCCGGGCGGCTGCCCCAGCTGGGCAGTGCTGCACCGCACTGCACTCCGTGCCTGTGGGGGCCGCGCCCGCTGCAAGCTCGTCGCCTTCTGCTGCCTGCTGCCACTACCAGTGGGCTCCCCGCTGACTGGCAGATCTGAATGCCGGATACTTGCGCACTCTCTCGGGCCAGGCTGCCCTGCGCACGTAGTAATACGGCCACAAGGACAAGACTTTCCACACACACACCACTCACACTACGATACGAAATTCACATGTAACATGGAAACACATAAACATATATTAGCAGCTCTGTGCACCGAGCTGCAAACCCAGGGGAAAAACTGCCTCTACCGCAGTCTAAATCCCTCGGACCCAAATCCGAGCACTCAGCCTGAACCGGCTGAACCCCCCTGAACCCCAGCTACGCCCGCTGGACACCTGGCAAGCCAGTCTCCTCGGCGGAAAAGCCTCCGCCGAGCTCCTGTCGACTTCTTGGCGAAAAATCCTCGCCATCAAATCTAGTTAGAAATCAACTCAGCCCGGTTAAAGAGATCTAGGGGCCGCCTCATAATAAGACTGTAAGTGCATAACTTAAAACTTTCTAGAAGAATATTAGCCCATCTTAACTTAAACCCAGGGGCCAAAACGCCTCGCTCTTACCCCTAATTCTTAGCCCCATGTCTGGCGCCATCTGTTGGAGTCCAAAACCAACATGGAAAGAATAAAAGAGTTCTGGAAATAGGAGTAAGATAAGGACAGGAAAAGATTAAAGGAGATAGGCTGAGGTAGGCTAGCCAATACCGTACCGTACCCACGTGGGAAGAACATTAGACAACATGAGGTCTGGTCACTCAGTCATCTTCCATTTAATGCTAATTCCTTTGTTCCCGCAACAGGTAAAATACTTGGGGCAGACCCCTCCCCCAAACTACGTCGGTATAACAGTCCAATCAGAAACTTCCTTCTTGCTCAATGGAGGTGGAGCTACTGAATGTAGCTGCTTCCACAACGCTGCGTTACTGTCCAGGCTTTGGGGAGGGAGACCACAGTGCCTTGGCTTCCTTCCCTGGATAATAGACTATCACCTGTAAGATGAAATAAACCCTTCCATCCCCAAGATACTTTTGGTTATAGTCGTGACCAAAGAGGTCGTAAAAGCTCAGCTGAGCCTTAAATTCCATGATCAATTCAAGTGTGATTCAAAATTAATTTGTTCTTGTTTTGGGGACACGTGATGGTTAATCTTCATTGTTAGCTTCACTGCTTTAGAATCACCATGGAAACACACCTCTGTGTGTATCTGAGTGTGTGCATTGTCAGAAACATTTGTCTGAGATCAGAAAACTCACTTTGAATGTATGCAGCACCATCTCATCAGTTGAAAGGACAGACTGAACACTGGCATTCATCTCTCTCCATCTCCTGTCTTGATACAATGCAACCAACTGCTTAACAAGTCCTAAAGCCATGCCTTTCCACATGATGGATTCTATCCCTTCAAACAAGAATATAAAACAAATCCTACCTTCTGAGAGACAGAGAGGCAGAGAAAGAGGGGGAAGAGAGAGAGAGGGAAAAAGAGAGAGAGAGAAAAAGAGAGAGAGAATATTAAATACTTGAAATATAGAAAAGGAGTAGACATCTGTAGCTATCCCCAACCCTATTACAATAATAAAATGTCAGGTGTAGATAGTAGGAAACTAAACTACAGTCTTAAGAAGTGAAATATCAAATCTGAGTGTTTTGTTGTTAAGACACAGTATATTCTCAGAACTCTGAAAAGCCTTGTTCTTACTTTTCTCACGTTGCCAACCACTTGACTTTTCTCCTTGTCTGCCTTTCTCTATTTGCTTCATTTTATTTAACAAGCATACTTCATCCCTGTCAACTCTTCTTCTGTATGGATGTAGTACATGTAGAAGATATAGGAATTCATTGGATTTCTGAGGAATGGAGTTGTAAAATGTTGCCTACCATTTTGTTTTTGAGAAGTAAATCTGAGAGCTTGGCAAGAGCAATGAGTGTCTTTGATTCCTAAGCCATCACTTTAACCTCATAATTATAATTTTAACTTCAATTATATAGTTCTATAAGCTTCTTCTTACAGGAACTCTTGCCCTGCTGTATAGACTCATGACTTCTAGACATCACTTGTAATGTCAGTGAAGTCTACAGTCTTTATCTCTCTTTCAAAATGCCTATTTATAAAACAATATAACACCCTGCATTATATTCCTGAGGAAACATGTATATCTGTGCCCTGTTGAATCATAGTTGTATTAATTTCTCAGTTCATTGCTCATTTGTCTAAATAATTGGGACAAATGAATGAGCATCATGATCTGGGGCTCTATTCTGAAAAGATAAAAAGAAAACCTGTAAACATATGTATTTTTATGTTTTGGCCGCAGTGAGTAGTGTGGCATGCTAAGACTAAGAATACCTTCTGGACATCTTTTTTTTTTTTTTTTTTTTTTTTTTTTTTTTTTTTTTTTTTTTTTTTTTTTTTTTTTTTTTTTTTTTTTTTTTTTTTTTTTTTTTTGGTTTTTCGAGACAGGGTTTCTCTGTAGCCCTGGCTGTCCTGGAACTCACTCTGTAGACCAGGCTGGCCTCGAACTCAGAAATCCGCCTGCCTCTGCCTCCCAAGTGCTGGGATTAAAGGCGTGCGCCACCACCGCCCGGCTTCCTTCTGGACATCTTGTCCCAGTGAAAAACAATTGCTTTGTGATTGCAGATTTAGTTTGCAGTACATGAACACCCCTTGACTGAACTTATATACATGGTCACTTTTAGGTAAAAATGAATATTTCCAAATCTATCTCTACCTTTCTTTGATTCCAATTTCAGTATAAATGTAGATGAAATTTGGTATTTACAGTTCTGAAATTTATGTAAAGTTCTCAAACAAGATGAATAATCACTGGATAATTGTAAGGCTTTCCTGCATCACATCAATAACACATGTTGCTATTTTCACTGTACTTCCACTGATATGAGTAGAGTCATTTGGTGTTTCTTCTGTCAGTGACACCACCAGAATACAAAGTCACTTGTACCACATTATTGAATCCAAATTATTGTCCAAAATCTCCCACTTAACATACAATAACATTGGAGGTTACAATTTTGGAAGGACACAAAAGGCAGTCTATAATTTTATCTGTGTAAATATGAATGTCAAATGTGACTACTTTGATAGGTTTTATATCTGTCATTTGCTTTTAGATGTAAACAGTAGAAGGATTATAATTAGCTTTCCCTTGCCAAATACCACATTTTACTGTTCTGACAATCCTGTCCAACACAATTTGTGGGGGATAAAAGTGAGCTATACTAGCATATTCTGAATTTTAGTGGTCATATTATAAGAAGTAAAAATTTAGTTTAAATATAAAATGTACCAAGTTTAATCTAAAATGTATAAAATGAGTTCTTTATGTGTACTGACAAGAAAACTTATTCAAGTCATACATTACAGGTCTTTGTATGTCTGAAATATATGTCAGTAAAGATTGCCAATATTTAGGTCTGGAGAGATGGCTCAGAGGGTAAGAACGAATTATGTTCTTGTAGAGCACCCGAGTTTGAGCCCCACTATATCTGAAAGCTCACAGCCATCTATAACTACAGTTATGGAGGATCTAATGCCTTCCTCTGGCCATTAGGAACACCTGTAGTATAGCCCACATAATGTTCACAATAGCAGAAAACAAATATTGTAAAGCATACTGATATTTCAAGTTGCAAAGTTTTATGTGGCTAGTGAATATTATCAAAGGAATGATTGCTCTTTAATAATAAGGTGCAATTATTTTCTATTCTAATATTTTTTTGGTAAAAGGTAATTATTTTCAAGGCTAGGGAGATGTATCTGTTTGTAAGAATATTTAGTATGCAAGAACAAACATCTATGACTTAATTCCTAGGCCCCACAATACAAAGCTGGGCATGACTGAATACCTGTAATCCCATACCTGGAAGGAGATAAACAGTATCAAGAGTTTAATGTCCCCCTAACTGAATTAGTGCCTTCTGGAGCACTAATCAGTACTGTATCAAAGCAGTAAGGTATAGGTAATGGAGGAATATATCTCAATGCTTTCTTCTGGTCTCCACATGCCCATGCTTGTACACTGGCAACTGCAAACACACAAGCATTGAAAACACACACACACACACACACACATACAAACTACTCTCTAGAGAAGCAATACCATCCAAAACCAATATGCTTGAAAATTCACCTGTTACCTAGTTTTATCCATTCAATACTTTCACTAAAATGAAAATGTATTAAGCTTGGTGCCTTTGTTCCTTCCCTCCTTCCTGAAATAAATACCATGGGACAGGCAGTGCAAGGGACAGTGAGGATATCTTGATTTACATATTAAAGGGCATTATGCTTGATAAGCTTGTAGTTGACACACACAATGACAGAAGTGAATGCTGTGGCTCAATTCGTTTTGTCTGTTTCATTCAGTCTCACACTCTAGTCTATGGTCTATGCTGTCCGATTTCAGGTGGATCTTGTCACATCATTAAACCCTCTAGAAAATGCCTCACTCTCATACCTAGAGATTCTTTTCCAGCTTATACTAATGCTCATCAAAATGTAAGTCCATGTTAGCCATCTGTACTGGCCGGTATTGTGTGTCAACTTGGCACAGGCTGGAGTTATCACAGAGAAGGGTGTTTCAGTTGGGGAAGTGCCTCCATGAGATCCAGCTGTGGGACATTTTCTCAATTAGTGATCAAGGGGGTAGGGCCCCTTGTGGTTGGTG
This sequence comes from Mastomys coucha, assembly GCF_008632895.1. Classification (NCBI taxonomy): domain Eukaryota; kingdom Metazoa; phylum Chordata; class Mammalia; order Rodentia; family Muridae; genus Mastomys; species Mastomys coucha. Next base: position 80,350,567 of record NW_022196894.1, read on the forward strand.
CCATCTCTGGACTGGAAGTCTTGGGTTCTATAAGAGAGTAGGCTGAGCAAGCCAGGGGAAGCAAGCCAGTAAGGAACATCCCTCCATGCCCTCTGAGTCAGCTCCTGCTTCCTGACCTGCTTGAGTTCCAGTCCTGACTTCCTCTGGTGATCAACAGCAAGATGGAAGTAAGCTGAATAAACCCTTTCCTCCCCAATTTGCTTCTTGGTCATGATGTTTGTACAGGAATAGAAACCCTGACTAAGACACCATCTAATCCAAGACTTTTAATCACAGCACTCTGTTAGCTGAGGAATGGTGACTGTACATATGCAGGAGACTGTGCCACATGACAATCCTTTCTCAGAGTAAAAACAAGGAAAAGCAATACAATATGAGATACTCAGATAAAGACTGGTAAAACTTACTTAGTAAAAGGAAAGAAGTCATAAATTTATGAAGCATACATTTATGCAATTCCTAGATTGAATATATTTTAGATACATTTATCTGCTCAGAATATGGACATGAACAGGTTCAAGTGCATCAAGTTAACAATAAGAAAAATAATACAAGGCCAGGGTGAGGAAGCAAGTTCTCTAGAGACTTGACAGCACTGAATGGTTGTATCCATAAACTTCAAGTTTATGAACAAGGAGACTTTTAAAGTGAGGCCTGGGCTCCAGCGGCTGTGGATGCCACGAGCTATTAAAGCTATAAAGATTGCATTCTGAAGCTGTTTATTTCTGAAAGTGAGTGGGGAAATCTCATGGCCAAAGGAAAACAGAAGTGAATGAGCTTTTGGCCTATCTTGGGACTAGAGGTTTGATTTTTACATTATTTTCTCATAGTGGAATAGGAAAAAATATGAAGAGGAAAAAATATCCAAGCACTTAGCATAGAAATCCAAAAGGGAGCAAGAAGTAGAAACTTTATTTTGAAAGGGCAATGTCATGACAGCAGGAATTAGTTTTGATATTTCCCATCTTTGAATTGTCATTCTGATTAATGAAAGAATTCACCATACAAAATGGAAGCTGACTGGAAGAAGTTTGTTTCACAAAATCACGTTTATCCCATAAATCCTGGTGGCAGTTGAAGGACTCTTCTGGGTTATATAGGTTCTAATCTTTTGATTTAAGTTAATAGTTTATAAATAACAATATTTTAACACATTTAAAATTTTTGTTTTATTAACAGAAAGCTAGAGGCAGGAGCTGATGTAGAGGCCAGGTTAAGTTGTTGCTTTCTTGCTTGTTTCAAATAGCATATGTGTGGCCCCACACACAATGAGATAGGCCCTCCCACATTAGTAACCAATGGTGAAAATGTGCTAAATCCTTTCCTTCGGCCCCATTTTAGGAAGATATTTTTCTCAAGTGAAATTCCCTTCTGTCTGATGACTCTTTTTTGTTGTTGTTGTTGTTTTGAGACAGGGTTTCTCTGTATAGCCCTGGCTGTCCTGGAGCTCACTTTGTAGTCCAGGCTGGCCTTGAACTCAGAAATCTGCCTGCTGTGCCTCCCAAGTGTTAGGATTAAAGGCATGCACCACCACCGCCTGGCAGAAACAGAGCTCCTAATAGGCACAATAGGATAATACAGAAGTAACTCAGGAATGGGTTGCTTCAGGTCTATTGGTGTTGATGATTAGTAAACTCCCTCAAATATTAGAGGATATTGTGATTTCTCTTTTTGACCACTCCCTGAAAACTCGATGACACTAAACTATTACTGAGATACTACTCAAATATTACATATTTGACTTATGAAAATAAGAAAATAAAGGTTGGAAGTGACATGACAATTTTTTCCCTTCTGGCTAGCTTTCATAGTGCTGGAAGGTGCTATGCATGCTAACAGGTGAGAAGAGCGATCGTCAATCATACATAGTTGTGAGCCCTAAAGTTTATGATAATGATCTGCAGGCAAGTTATAACCATTGAAACAATAGGGCAAACATGTGATGGAATTAACCATAAACACTTTCTGATTGTGTTTAATGTCTGCTCCACACCTGGCATATGTTTCTAAAAAGGCATGACTAGATAAGTCCGAGGATTTAGGCTAGCACCTATGATTCTTGCTCTCCTCGTATCAGAGCATTAAAGGAATACTTCATGAGTTTTCATTGTGCCCATCAATTAGTGCATGTTTCAAACCTCATCAAATAAACTGATTTTTCTTTTTGTTTTTGTTTATTCTTACTTTTCTTTTCTTCCTATTATAGTAAAAGACGGTTACCATAGAGACCAGCAAGTGGTTAAGGTTCAGAAAATTATTGAGTAGAGAGTGCTCGGCCCTAGATGGATTGTATATATTCTGCAACCCCTCTCCCCACTTCTCAGGGGTCATTTAGGAAGGTTATAAGAATCAAGAATGGTGCATGACTGCAAGGAATAATACTCTATCCCCAAAATAACACAGTTGAACATTTGAACTCATAGAGGTCTGATAGCATACACAACATCTTTGCACACTCAACTCACAAAATTTCAGCACAAAGAAATGTCAGCATGAAGCCCTGCACCTAATTGAAAAGCTATTAGTAACTGAAAGCTATCAGTTTAGAAAGTTAGCTTTCTTTAAGGTGTGGCTCCAGATAGATCTAACAAGCTCCAATAAATGGAATACAATCAAGAAATGTGTGTGTGTGTGTGTGTGTGTGTGTGTGTGTGTGTATACTAATGTACTTAATGGGTTTCAAAAGGAAGATAAGGACACAAAGAAGGATGGCAATGACATGAAAGTTAGGTCTGTGAAGAATTATAGAATATCAATGAATAAAGATCAAAACATATTATTCCATCCTTGAAAGCTTAATACAAGTACTTTAAAGGCACAGTTTCTGCTGCTACTTATTGTCAAATCTCTTTTTCACAGCACCACACCCAAAGGACATCTTCTCTCTTGTGCTATTTTTCTATATTTTATGGAACCTACTTTAATAATTGCCCATTCAAGAAATATGTGTATTTTCAAAGGAGAAGGATAAAGAGCTATATCAAACTTTTTTTGATATTTGAATGGTGGAAATATTCAGCTGGGATCACCCTCCCCCGCTTCATTCTGAATCTTAAAAGTGTAACACAAGTAGTGATAAATAACACAGATTCAGAAAAGATTATTTAAGCTCTAATAAGTTAGGAGGTAATGACAGCAGTAACACAGTAATAATGTCATAGACAATTATGAGAAAAGAATAACATTCAAGCATGTTTATAACACAGAGATATAATTTCTACTATGCTTCTTGAGAGCTGAAGTTACTCTTTCTGAGTAGTTGAAGAAAGTAAGTATTTAAATAGTGTTTTTTTCTGCATTGGTGCTCTCAGGCATGATTTTTGTCATCCCCATTAAAACGCAGTGGTATCAAACATCTAATGAATACAATAGTTCTACTACAACACAGTTACACACTTAGTAGAGTATGTTTCTAAAGCTATAAGGGGTAACGCACTGTTGCATAAAGCATCATTGTTCTCATATATTCTTCTGTTGGTGGTTTTTTCATTTTCTCTTCTCATATTTTAGTGTCTTGCATGGGGCTTACTATAATAGTAGTACTCTTGTTTTGTATGTACACTCATATTATGTAATTCTATGCAGTTTGTGTCCTAGAGATATACATATATGCACACACACACATACACACACACACACACACACACACACACACACACACCACACACACACAAAGACAATGTAGTGTGCTCAAAGTAAGGCTAGCATTATTCTGATTGGCTAACATAAAGGGCATTTCACTTGACCCAATAAGAAATACTAATAAATAACTGAAAAACTAATGTTTTATAAAATATGTTCCTAAACTGGATTCTTCTTCAAGATAAAATACCTCATTGAGATTCTCCTTTCTCGTCTCCTCCCACCTCAGCTGACCTGCTCAGCCTGAACCATGCAGGTAAGCTTCCTTCCCTCTACTCATCTTCTCTGCTTGCTGAGCCCTCTGCTCTGAGCCCAAATGCTCTGAGCAGCCTCCTAGCCCAGGGAGACCTTTGTTCTCCCACCATTTCTCTGCTTATCTTTATATGATCTTCAACTCTTCAACCATATAGACCTGAGTTCCAGAAACTTACAATCCAAGGATATGTATCAGAGGCCTACCACATCAGGACCATTGAGGTTAACCACCATCCTAATACCTACTACAACAGCATAGTCAGGGAACATAGCCACACAGATGGCTAAATGGCCTTAAAAGAACACAATCTCTTAAGAAGTCAGAGTAATAAGACAACTTCAGAGCACAGCTACCCTACAACAATAAGCCCTAGATATCCTAACTCAACTGAAGGACAAGAACATGACCATAAATCCAATCTTATTAAGATGATAGAGTCCTTTAAGGAGGAAATGAATAACTCTCTTAAAGAAATAGAGGAATATACAATTAAACAGGTAGAGGTGTTTGAAGAGAAAACAAATCTCTTAAAAGATATTCAGAAAAATGCAATAAAACAGGTGAAGGAAATAAATAAGATTGTGAAAGTTCTAAAAGTGGGAACAGAAGCAATAAAGAAAACACAAACTGAGGGAAAGCTAGAGATGGAGTACCTAGGGAAGAGAACAAGAATAACAGATGCAAGCATCATCAACAAGATACAGGAGACTCTCAGGCATAGAAGATACATCAGTCAAAGAAAATATTAAATTTAAAAAATTTCTGACACAAAAATCCAGAAAATTTGAGATACCATGAAAAGACATAACTTAATATTAGCCCAGAAGTTTGGAATACAGGAAGAACAACCCACAAACCACAAGGAACTCAAGAAGAAGGAAGACCAAAGGTGGACATTTCATTCCTTCTTAAAAGGGGGAACCAAGTACCCATGGAAGGAGTGGCAGAGATTAACTATGGAGCAGAGACTGAAGGAAAGACAAGCCAGCCTAAATATAGTTATCTCCTGAGAGGCGCTGACAGTACCTGACTAATACAGATGTAGAGGCTCACAGCCATCCATTGAACTGAGTACAGGGTCCCCAGGGAAGGAGTTAGAGAAAGAACCAATGGAGCTGAGGGGTTTGCAGCCCCTTAGGATGAACAACAATATGAACTAACTATACCCTCAGAGCTTCCAGAGTCTCAACCACCAACCAAGGTCTGCACATGGTGGGACTTATTGCTCTGGCAGCGCGTGTATAGTGGAGGATTGCAAATTCGATCATAAATGGGAGGAGAGGACCTCGGCCCTGTGAAGGTTCTATGCCCCAGTGTAGGGGAATGCCAGGGCCAATAAGCAGGAGAGGGTGGGGTAGCAGGCATGGGTAGTGGGGAGGCAGCTGGGGTTTGTTTTTGTTGTTTTTGTTTGTTTCTTTGTTTTTTAGAGGGGAAATTGGGAAGGGAGAAATTTACTTGTAAATAAAGAAAATATCTAATAAAAATTAAAAAAAAGAATAATAAGAATAGAACAAGATAAAGAGGCCCCAAAAATATTTTCAATAAAATCATAGAAGAAAAAATTTCCAATCAAAAAAAAAGATGCCTATTTATAATAAGTTTATAGAACACCAATGAGACTTGACCAGAAAAGAAAATCTTCCTGCCATATAATAACCAAAGCACAAAATCTACAGAAGCAAGAAAGAATATTAAGAGCAGCAAGCTAAACAGGTCAGGTAATATACAAAGACAGAACTATCAGAATTATACCCTACTTCTCAACAGCACCTAACACATATCCTGTAACCTCTAAAAACAAAAACAAAAACAAAAACCACTGATGCCAACCTAGACTACTATATTCAGCAAAACACTCAATCATGACAGATGGAGAAATTAAAATATCTCAAGACAAATCCAAGCATTGCTACAGGAGATAATGTCCTAAACAGAACACCAATGGTTCAGTCTCTAAAATCAACATTAACAAATAGGGCCTCATGAAATCGAAAAGTTTCTGTAAGGCAAAGGACACTGTCAATAGATCAAATCAGCAGCCTACAGATTGAGAAAGGATCTTCACTAACCCTACATCTGACAGAGGGCTAATATCCAATATTTAAAAGAACTCTAGAAGTTAAATAACACCCCAAATAGCCCCCATTAAAATGGTGCACAGAGATAAAGGGAGAATGCTCAGCAGAGGACTCTCAAGTGGTCAAGAACCACTGAAAGAAATGTTCAAAGTCCTTAGTCACCAGGAAAATGCCAATCAAAACAAATTTGAGATTTCATTTTTCACTGCTCAGAATGGCTAAGATCAAAATCTCAAGTGATAGCACATGCTAGCAAGAATGTATATCAAGAGGAACACCACTACATTGGTGGTGGGAGTACAAACTTTTACAACCACTTTGGAAAACAATTTAGTAGTTTCTCAGGAAACTCAGAATAGTTATTACTCCAGATCCAGCTATACCCACAAAGACATTTGCTCAACTATCTTTCTATGCAGCTTTATTCCTAATAGCCAGAAACTGGCAACAACACTCAACTGAAAAATGGATAAAGAAAATGTGATACATCTATACAATGAAATAGTATTCAGCTATTAATAACAAAGACTTCATAAATATTGTAGGCAAATGGATAGAACTGGAAAATAGCATCCTGGTTAAGTTAACCCAGTCATAAAAGGACATGCATCACTTATAGGTGGATATTAGACATAAAATACAGGATACCAATGATATACTCAACAGACCCAAAGAAAGTAAACAAGAAGGGAGGCACAAGGGATGATGTGTGAATCTCACTTATTAGTGGGAATAAAATAGTCATAAGAGGCATATGGGGGGACAGAACTGGGTGGAGAGAGGGTGGTGAGGAGAATGGGGGATAAAGTTCGTGTTTGGGGAGGGACAGGATGGACGACCATATGGCCATGAGAATGAATGGAAATCTGTAACTGATTGGATTGGGGTAGAGGTATCTCCAGGAAGAGACAAAGACTTGAGATAAGGAAGGTACGCAAGAATCAATGGGGGGTTCCTTAGCTGTAACTCACAACATTAGGGATATGGAACCTGAAGAGGCCTCCTTCTGTAACCAGGCAGGAACCCCAATGGAATGGAAAGGACACCAACTCACTCACAAAACTTTCAACCCAAACTTTATCCTGTCTCCAAGAAATGCAGTGATTCAGGATGGAGCAAAGACAGAGGAAATGTACAAACAATAATCAGCCCAACTTGAGACCTATCCCATGGGCAAGCACCAATCCCTGACACTATTAAATGGTACTCTGTTATGCTTGCAGACAGAAGTCTAGGGTGGTGGTTCTCTGAGAGGTTCCACCCAGCAGCTAACTCAGACAGATGCACAAACCTAAAGCCAAATGGTGAATGGAGCTTGGAGACACTTATGGAAGAATAAGAGGAAAGATTGGGACCTTTAAGGGAATAGGAACTCCATAGGAAGACTAACAAAGTCAACTGACCTGGAACCCCGGGGCTCTCAGAGACTGAACCACCCAACCAAATAACATACACAGACTGGATCTAGGCCTATCTGCACATATATAGCAGAAGTTCAGTTTGCTCTTCAAGTGGGTCCTGAACAATTGTACCCAGGGCTATTCCAAAGCTTTTACCAGTATACAGGGTATCTTCTTCTAGCTAGGCTTTCTTGTCTGGCCTCAGTGGAAAGGTATGCATCTAGCATCATTGAGACTTGATACACCAGGCTGGGGGCTTATCCAGGGTAGTGTAAATAATTTTATATCTGGTTTGATCTTTATGAATAGCTAACTGTTCTGATATTTGTCATATCTAGCAATTTTATCTCCTATCATTAGCAATTGGCTTCTCCTTCAAATCAATAGAGCAAAGGGAGAGAGAAAGACAGAAAGAAAGACAGAAAGAAAGAAAGAAAGAAAGAAAGAAAGAAAGAAAGAAAGAAAGAGAGGGAGGAAGAAAGAATAAGAAATCAAACAAACAAACTGGAGTGGTTTGAATAGGTTTAGGTTTTCTGTGACTTCCTTCTCTCCTCACACATTTCATTCACATTTTTTTGGAGATATATGAGTGACTTCCTGAATTTTGGTTGCATCAATTATGAATTGTGTCAAAATAGTTATCCTCTGTTCATTTTTAAATAATTATCCATGACCTCATAATTTGAATTAGCCTAAAGCCTTGACATTTAAATATAGATATAATAGCCAATTGGATATTCTTTGAGTAACTACACTCTACCAGATCCTTTATTAATACTGAGGATATCAAGGACAATACAACAGGTGAATCCAAACTCTTACTGTCTTACAGCTAAGTACTCTGTAAGATACAGGGGCAAAGAAAATCTTCAAATGACGTTAATTACCACGCTAATAAATAGTCTGGAAGGAAATCAATCAGTTTGGAGTTGTGAAATTTGACAAATCATCTGTCTATTACAAATAGTCAGAGGAAGGATTAATGAAAATGAGAATCAAAGAAGATGAAAACTAGAGAAAAAGATGGCTGTCTGGAAGTAGGCCATATTTTCTGTAGCTACAATGCCAGAACTGGTGCTTAGCTTTTGTGTTTCATAATGACTTGGATGTGGCACAAGACAAACTCACTATGACAATGGAAAGCATGCTTTTATTATCACATCCAGAAGCTGGAAGATGGTTGAGAATATACATGAAAGATTTACATTAGCTTAATGTATAATATTTGTGTTTACTTACATATAAGGATCTTGATTGGTCAAGTAGCTTGATAGGGTGGCAGTTATTAAATTACTGATGCTAGGCAGATGAGCAATAAAGTGAGCAGGATTAAGACCTTATTATACTCTAGTGAAAATCCTTCAGAGACCATGAAGAAAATATTGGGATCTAGACGCAGATAAATCTGCAGTTGGAAATGGAACAATGTACAACAGCATCCTGAATACAAGGCTAGAATTAGAAGGACAGTTAAGTAATATTGGATCCTACTCAAATTTTGAGATGCTATTATGAGTTCAATCTTTTTTAGGTCTAACTTGAGGTGTCATTGACTAAATATGGGTTTGTGTAAGTAGTTGACTATGCTCATAAGAAAATCTTCAGCTAAAATGAAAATATGAGTTAGAAACATTGCGGAATCCATAATAAAAGGTATGAAATCTAGAGAAGTTAGTGCTTTTAATCTATGACTCTAAATTTAGCATAATATTTTACATGGAATGATATAAATTTATTGTCAGTTTTATGTTTTGTAGTTTTATTTTTAAGTAGAGATTATTATAAGAAACCATGTAACATAGAATTATTTATAATTTTAAAAGTTACCACAATGTGCCTGGGCATTTAGAACAGATAAAAAGAAGTTTTTATAATGGGTTGAGTTTCATATATTGAATAGGATCCACTATATGGCAAAATGAAAGCATTACCTAGAAAACTTTTTCACTAATCTATATGGGTATTTTTCTGTATGCATGATGCATTTATTGAATGAAAATTTGTGTGTTTTATTTTAATATCCAATAAATAATAATGTTTTAGTAGTAATTAATAAATGTGCTAACATTTTTAATTAGTATTATATATTATGTCAATGTAATTAATCTTCCAACTAACCTGATGAGATATAGAGTCTCTCTTTTCCCATTCTTCAGGTGATGAAAATGATAGAGAGTATATGGATTTTCAAAACTATTGCACTGGGTCAACAAAAGATCAGAAGTCCAACACTGTTATCCTTATTTCAGTGTCTCAACTCTAATAAATATGTTATTATTGCTTCCAATTATTCACTCATCCATCCTCCTGGTAATATGATTTCATGTTTTATCTTGCTGCTGGGGCAGGGACTGATATCCTAAGAAAGATAGTTTTAGAATGAGGAGAACATACAAAGCATAGAAAACTATCAAGTTTTACAATTTATATTTTTCTCTTCACTTACTTTTAAGAGAATCTTCATTTCTGAACAATTTATATCATCTGGCATAACCAATGTCTCTAAGAAAATTATAGACCTTTCTATTATGGATTAAAAAAATCTTTGCCATCAATCATGAAACTCATCAATTAGTGTTAGTGATGGCTATAAGCCAAATGAGCCCACATCTAACACATAATCTAAACCAGCCATGCACGTAAAATGAAACCTATAATCAGGGCAAAGCCACTGAGCATACTATACAAGAGAAAAGCAGAGCCAAAATTTGTCAAGCCACAGTAATCTAAGAATTCAGAACATATCATATATTTTTTTTTTATCAAAAATGCAGTTAGAGGAACAAAATCAACACCACCATGTTATTTAAGCGATAAACAATCTGCAGAAAGAAGTAGGTAAAATGTATTCAACCATTTCCAAAGATATCCATACATCTTCTAGATCCACCCCGGTGTGTCTGATAAGAGCAGGATCTTACTTGAGAAATAGTCCAATTCCTTGCTCTGCAGTTCTCACTGGTATAAAATAGCACTTGAAATTACGTTTCTGTACCGAGGCTTATTATCTCTTGTATTTTTTCTGTACTTTGCTTTCACCTGTAAAATACTTTTTATTGAAATTCACAGAATACTTTTAATTGAAATAGGTCTAAAATTTATATATGATGGGAAGTATCTGTTTCATGAAGTTACTTTGATGGATTCACTTTTACTTTTTGTGACAAGTAATGACAGAGGGACAAAAGAGTCAAATTAAAACATTACTAGATGACATCAACACTTACTGTGGTTACAATATTCTGTATTCCACAAGAGCCATAAGGCTTCTTACTATTTGCAATAGTATATTTTTTGTACAGTGAATCTTTAGAATAAGGAAAATAATTAATATTACTCTGATGGGAAAAGTTATATTACATAAATTATTAAAAATAAATAACACAGGTGACAGCACATAGAGGAAGAGGAACAATCCTCCATTGCTAGTGAGATTACAAACTGGTACAACCACTATGAAAATCAACCTGGAGGTTCCTCAGGAAATTGGAAATAGATCTACCTCAAGACCCAGCTATACCACTCTTGAGTATATACCCAAAAGATGCCCCACCATGCCACAGGGGCACAGGCTCCACTATGTTCATACTGGACTTATTTGTGATAGCCAGAGGCTGGAAACAAGCCAAATGTCCCACAATGGAAGAATGAATACAGAAGATGTGGTTCATTTACAGAATGGAATACTATTCACCTATTAAGAAAAATGACATCATGAGATTTAAAGGTAAATGGATGGAGAAGGCAAATGGATCCAAAGAACTCAAGAAAGTTTAAAAGCTGAAGGGCCCAAGTGAGTATGCTTCAATCACACTTGGGAGAGAGAGAAAAGGAATCGCAGGGGAACGGAACATGATCAGATATTGGGGGTGGGGGAATAGGAGTGAAGCCCTGAGCCCAGCAGAACAAATGGTAACAGGCAAACTCAGGAGGTAGTTTCTTAGAATGTATGAGAAAAGTGGGAGGTGAAGTACTCTCAGGCTCAAAGGAAGGGAATTTAGATGAAGTGCTCTACAGTGGGGAGAGGGTCACAGAGTTCATCTCCAGTAGAAACACAGGGCATCAAGTGGAAAGATGAAGCTGCCATCCCACAGCCAAAACTCTGTCCCACAATTGCTCCTATCTAAAAGGACTGCCATCTCTGCATTGGGGCAACAATTACACCACACATAATCCCATGTTGTATGCTTCATAATACATACTTCAAAATTATTATTTCCTGCCAAGATTCATAAATTTCAGCAGGTTATTAAATAATTCCAGGAAATTCCTATAATTATTCCTGATTTAATCAAGTTTTTGGAAATCCAAAAGTTTCTTTTTTGTTTCAATAATTATGTAAAAGTGTATTAATTAAGTGGATATTTTGCACATGAGTTCTATTTTCATTATTTCCATATGTTGAACTATACTTGATTTTACATACACATTACCCCTTTCCATTATATTAAGCAAACTCTTAAAGGAATAGCATGACAGCAAATTTAAACATTTTAGAGGGTAATTGACTTGATCTCCCTTCTGAGAGATAATTTCTACAATTATTTCATAAATTCAAACTCTAATCTTACCCACATATACACATGCAGATACACATGCAAATACTAATTGAAGTCAGGGACCCCTTTGGTTGAATTAGTGGAAGGATTGGAGAAGCTTAGAAGGAGAGCGACGCCATAGGGAGACCAGCATTCTCAACTAACCCAGACACCATGGAGCTCCTAGAGACCTAGCCACCAACCAGGAAGATTCACAGGAACATATAGAGCAGAGGTCTGCCTGGTCTAGCCTCAGTGGAGAAGGTGCCCTTAATCCTAGAGAGACTTGAGGTACCAGGGAAGGTGGAGGCCTTGGTTGGGGAGCAACTGCTCAGCAGCAAGGTGGGGAGGAATGGGATGAGCGACTGTAGGAGAGGGAATCAAGAGGGAAAGCAACCACTGAAATGTAAATAAATAAAATAATAAAAAAATTGTTTTTAAATTGTTCCTCAGATAATTTAGAAGCAGCAGGTAATTAATTCTGTAGACTAGAGAGAACAGTGTGAGGTGGTCACAGGTGGTCATAATGCATTACTGTCAAGATGCCTGCAAGCATCTACAGTACTGGATTTTTATCCAATTTGACTTAAATCTCACTTGTCTTCCCTGCCATATACTGTTACCAAAGAATTCTGATTGTCTATCACTTTTTAACAGTGTATTCTGAGTGTCCATCCTTTCTCATTCTTTCCTTCAATTGGGTTAGTTTCTCCATCATTTGCTCACATTTTACATTGTTTCCTCCTACATCACTAAGCACTATGCCTACTGATATATGATTGATCTAGATGTTTGCACATTGGGCATCAGTGAGCCCTGTGTACCTGTTACTAAGTAGTTGGTATCGGATAAGTACTTACTTAGATTTTACAACTCTATGTGCCTTTAAAAATAACATATGAAATTATAAGTATATACACTTCAATATGCATTTCTATTTTCATAGTTTCGATGTAGCATCATTAGCATGAACATATCCTTTAAGCAAAGGCCATGAAATCCCCTCATTGTGAAGGCTCCCTGACATTTCTAATCTACTTTCATGTCCACCTTTTCTGAAGCAGTACAATGTTTGTACCATATGAAATCATCATGTATGCATAGAACATTCAGTCAGAGGTCATACCTTCAGGTTCTGGAATGTGATAAGGACTAGGTCTTATTTTCTCAAGAAGTATGCTAAAGCCAAGACATTTTCAAGTGTAAGACAAATGGTTTGCTATATACATTTTGTGAAGTATGCAAATTCACTGTGAATTAATCCTACTAAGCCACTTCTATTGAAGTTTTTTCTTATTTCTAAGGGAATGAATGATTAAAGGAAAATATTTTACTGTGACATTCTTTGAGAAACACTCATCGTTCGTTAATAGGGACTGTATTTCATATTAATGCATTGAAGTGTTGGCCATCTTTTGCAAACATTCAGAATTAATCCCATCTCTTTTCTACAAATGTACACAAAATATAATCAGATGACTTTTTATTCTTAACTAATTAATTCACATTAAGGTTTCCATTGCTATTAAGAGACACCATGACCAAGCAAACTCTTATAAAGGACCATTTTAATTGGCCTAGCATGTAGGTTCAGAGGTTCTGTCCATTATCATCAAGGCAGGAGCATGACACCACCCAGGCATCATGGCACAAGAGATCTGCCACTTGTTACATAGGCAAATGGGAGAAGACTGGCTGGCAGACAGCTAGGAGGCAGGTCTCAAAGTCCACACACACAATGACACAGTTCCCTTTACATGGCTATGTCTATGCCAACAAGGATACACTTCCTAGTAATGCCACCCACTGGGCCAAGCATATTCCAATCTCCACATTCTACTCCCTGGCTTCCATAGGCCTTTTCAAACACATGAGTCTGTATGGGACATATCTAAATATAGCAAAATGCAAAATACATTTAGTCTAACTTCAAAAGTCTCAGTAGTCTGTAGTCTATAACAGTCTCAACAATGTTAAAAGTCCAAAGTTTACAATCTCTTCTGAGATTCATTCAATCACTTTCTTGCAATCCCATTAAAATAATAAAAAAATCATGTACTTCAAATATCACAGGACATACATTATCATTCCAAAACATCATAGTGAAAAAATACTGGACCAAACAAGACCAAACTCAACCTGGGCAAACTCCAAACTCTGCATCTCCATGTCTGATGTCAAGGCACTCTTCAAATCTCCAACTGCTTACATTCTTCTTGACTGCTGTGGGAATATCAGGCATTGAGCAACAACAACAAAAAAATTGTTCTTAAGCTGGTTTCACTTCCTCTTGGCAGCTTTCCTTGGCAGGTATCTCACAACTGTGCCATTTCAAACATCTTGGGGTCTGCAAGTCAAATGCAACTTTACAGGTTTTTGTTCGAATGCCTGGGATCCACATATGATGATCTGGGATCCTACAAAGGACTTGGGTCACTTCTCCAGCTCTGCTCTTTGTAGACCTTGTGGCTCAGATTGATTCCACTCCATGAATTGCAACTAGGGCTGCATCTTTCCCAGTGGCCTTCTCTGGCTTCACACGGTGACAATCTTCAGCTGCTCTCATTGATCCCTTCATGCCTTCAAAACTACTATCACCTGGGTGATTCTTACACATTATCAAGTACAGGTATAGAATGACATGCAATATTGGCTATCTATGGAATACAGCTTCTTTGTGGTTTCAAAAAATACTTCCCAAATCAATTTTGTTTTAGTGATGCTGGTCTCTTCTTAATCACTGCTGATTTCTTATCTCCAGCTAAGCAGCGTCAATTATCCCAGTAGTCCATGCTACTTTTGACTCTAAATTCAGAGCCACCTGACTGAAGCTGCTGAGTTCTGCTGCTTGCTGGAGCTAGAACATGCCCCCTTGTTCTATTACATGTTTCACTGCCTAAGCTTGGCTGTCCTGGAACCTGCTCTGTAAATGAAACTTGAACTCAGATCTGCAGGCTTTTGTCTCCTGAGATTTAGGATTAAAGACATGTACCACCATGCCTGGATTTAAGTTTTTCTTTATCTAGAATTTGCTCTGTAGCAAGCTGGCCTTGAGCTTAGCAGTCTCCTTGGGTTTGTCTCTTGGGATTAAAGACATGTACTACTATGGCTGGACCTAAACTTTTCATGGTCACTATTCCTTAAGATGCAAATCAAAAGCCTTAGTTATCCATTGCTGGACTGCATTTTATTCCAGATTAAAGCACAAAAGAAAACATTATCCAAATGAACAATAAGCTTTGCTAGGTGGGATCTTGCTCCAAAGTCAATACTCTCTTAATCTGTTTATCTCATAGAGCACATGATTTAGCTCTAATATACTTTCTTGTGCCTTTTTATTACTTGAAATATACATTTTGTACATTTCCTTTCTAAGCTTGCTATGGTTTATGAAAACATTCCTCATAAAACTGAACCACAGGATAAAGTCTAAATTAGACTTTTTGAGATTTCCTTTGTCAATACAATTAATCTGAATCTTTTCATTTTAACCTTAGGCAAACTCTTCATACAAGAACAAAAATTAAATATATTCTTCACTCAAATATCACAAGATCAGCCTGTAGGCCACATACTAAAATTTTTCTCCTCTGAAACCTCTTGAACCAGGGTGTTCAAATCACTCTCAGCACCAATGTCTTCTATCCCTACTAGCATGGCTCATTTAGGCCCTTTTAATAAAATGTTCCACTGCTTTCCAAATTCAAAGTCCCCAAATGTACATTCTTCCAACCAAAAGCATGATCTGGCCTATCACAGTAACACCCCAGTCCCTGGTATGAATTTCTGTTTTAGTTAGGGTTTCCATTGGTATGAAGAGATACCATGACAAAGGCAACTCTTATGAAAGACAATTTTAATTGTGGCTAGCTAACAGGCTTAGGTGTTCAGTCCATTGTTATCAATGCAAGAGCGTTATCAATCCAGGCAGCCATGGCACTGGAGGGGCTTAGAATTCTACATCTTGTTTCAGTGGTAAACAGGAGAAGACTGATTTCCAAGGCAGTTAGGAAGAGGGTCTCAAAGCACATACCCATAGCAACACACTTCCTCCAACAAGGGCACTCTTCTTAATAGTACCACTCCTTGAGCCAAGCATATTCAAACCACCATATATCCAAATCATAACCTTCTCCTTTTTCTCCTCCCATCCCTACCATCACAATCTCCTCCCTGGCTCCTCCCTCCCCTTATTCTCTGAGAAGTGAGTACACCCCAAGTGTACCAATCTCTCCCTGGCACCTCAAGTCACAGCAGGACTAGTTGTATCATCTTCCTCTGAGGCCAGATAAAGCAGTGTAGCTATGGAAAAGGGACCCAAAGGGAATCAACATAGTTACCCCCTTGGGCTCAGATTGTTAGGGGACCCAAATGAAGACCATGCTGCACATTTGCTACATATATGATTAGGGGTGCTAGGTCCTGCCCATGAATGCTCTTTGGTTGGTGGTTCAGACTCTGTGAGCACCCATGTTTAGTTGACTCTGTAGGTCTTCCTGTGATGTTCTTTATACTAAAAATAGGCTCTATGTTTAAAAAAGTTCTGACTTTTAACTCCTTTAATACTGTTTTCAATTTGTGACATTTATCTGAAATAAGTTTGGAACATTACTAACCTTCTGCTTATATAGTGTTTATTTTGTTGATAAAGGATCAACATGCCAGACACTATTTAGTCAGGAATCTATAAAACTTCCCACTTGACAAATTAATAATTTAAAACGTATAATCTTTACATCACAATGATATTCAGTAATATAATTACAGCCCCTCCTGTTCCCTATGGTTTCACCTTATTTTTATTACTTTTATTCTAATACTTAATTCAAAGTTGAGGAAAGAGTTCTGTGCTCATACTGGAGGACATTTTCACTTTCAGAAGAACTGATCAATTCAGGTCTGAAGGTAAACACAAGAGGGAAATCTATTCAATTTAAAGTAAAAACAGAAACAATTTTATGTGTCTTTTTCTCCTTATTACAATTTCAGCACTTAGGATATGAACTAAATATGATGTAGCACTAACATAATAGTATATTTATTCTTATAATTATGTCTAATTAAATTCATACCATCTGCATTTCTCAGATGTTTTATGGCATATATAATAAGACTTAAATAAAATACTTATCATATGACCAGATACATGATGTTATAAATTCAGATAAGGTATAAGAATTTACCCAATTTGCTTATGAATGTGTATGTATGTGTGAGGAGTGAGAGCAAGAGAGAGAGAGCAAGAAAAAGAAAGGGGGTATTAGTTGGTATTGCTTTAACATTTATTTAAATAGGTCTTTTGGTAATATTGAAGATGGGAGAGTTTGAGAGTTGATCTTATTAGACTTTTCTGTATCTACATTCTTTTCCTGTATGTGCATGCTTGTATCCTAATTTTCAATATTAAAAGTATGTAACATGTAATAATTTAATATTTACCCTATAACATAGTTTTTATTCATTTACCTTTATTTATATATGTCTTGATAAATAATCTCCTATAGACCTTGCTAGCCTGAACGTTCATGCTATTGGCCCATGATACTCTTGAAGTTCTGAAATGCTGTCATTAATGGTGATCACTACCATGCCCAATTTACATAGTGCTGGGGATTGAACCCAGGGTTTTATATATGTTAGAATAGTGCTCCACCAACTGAACTACAGTCCCAGGCAATGATTTTCTTTTAAAATTTACTTTTGAAACTAAGGTATAATTATATCATGACCTATTTCCAGTTGAGATCACATTTTGAGAATCTGATTTCTAAAACTTCAGCATAAGAACTTTTGTGGGATATAGTTCAACCCACAAAGAATTTTAACACTGTTCTGGTTTAATTATCACAGTGAAGTTATGTCACTACCTACAAAATGCTTACCAAAATATTTTGGGAACTGATTTCTCAGTCAAATTAAATGCCCATTGTATATATAGGACTCTATAGACTTCACAGCAGGCAGAGTATGGATGCACATATGGCTATTCCAAGCAGTTCCATTCTCACATTTTTAAGCTAAGATATCCAAATATGTATAGCCGTATGTCTTTCTGGTTATACAATAAACATACTTAAATTGTATTTTTCTAAAAACACAAATATGACCCATTACATTTAGAAGCTGTTTCCAAAGCAGGACTATTCTAAGATTTAAGTATGCATATTCAGTGTCTACCTTCCCTATATGTACATGTACTATGTTACATAACTTTTGATTATGTCACATGCTTTCCTTCTCTCTTTAAACCTAGACTGGAGATACCATGAATGGAAAAACCTTATATTTACCTCACATTTATGTCTAATGGAAACAGTAAACATCTATTCTTAAGGTACAACCTGTATCTGTATCCATACTTCACCTAGCATTTTTTTTCCATATTTGGATTAAAATATATATGGTTCAGTGTCATAGGAAATTTAACCACTTTCTTTTGTTAATATATTTGGAAGGAAAGTTTGGATCAGCATTGCCCAGATATATTTCCCCTTGTTTAAGATATCTCATCTAATATAAAACAACAGCAAGGTATAGAGAAACACAATCACTAATATTTATTTATTTTGTTTGTGTGACTGTGTGTGTGTATATGTCATGGCTCAAGTATGGTAGTTAGAGAACAACCTGGGTGACTTGATGTTTTCTTTCCTCTCTATGGGCCCAAGGATCAAGCTTGGTAGAAGTGAGTTAACCAATGGTGTGATCTTGCCAGCCCCATAATTACTTTTTTAATGAAGAAAAATAAATTTGATCTCTCTTATGCATTATTTCAGCTTTTTGATCATTCAAGGACAACAATGGAGAATAAAGACCAGCAAATCACATCATCCACTTTCTGTTTGTGATGTTCAGTGTCAGTATGACACTAAGATTTACTATACTGTTATTATTGACTTGAATTAACATCATACTGATCTTCAGAAATTTTTAGTTTTATTAGGTGCAGTTTCTATATTTTAAACATATAGACACTGCCATTAGAATAAGTACTTGGCAGTGCTAAATTAATCTTCATACTACCTATTTTCTCATTAGGAAATTATTTACTTAGATGTTATTAATTTATTTATAATGATATGTTTCAGTTTGTGAACACATTATTAGTTTATGTTGATAATTGGCTGAAAACTCACCCTTCAGTAGAAAATTAGCAGCAGATTTTGCTTGGTAGCTGGTTTCACCAACTAGGACTCTTCCATGAGTGAAGATTTATACTTGAAGTGTTTTAACTTCATGATGCTCAAAACAAAATAAACAAACAAACCAACAAAAAAAACTACACCCTTTCCTTTGTTAAGTCTTGTGCATAATAAGTTATAAATTTGTAAACTCAAAAATTTGAAATGAATTCAATATAAAATACTTGACATTTTATAAACCTAAACTGTAATAAATATAGAAACAATAAATATGCTGAATGAAGTAGATGGTGAGGAAAATCAAACAGAAGAAAAATTCAGTCCTCACGTATATATAAAAGGATTCTGTCTTGAAGTTATTTTAAACCTAATATTTTTTTCTTCAAAATTTTTTTGAAGAGGGAGATTAGGAGAGAGAAATGGAGATGGAGAAAAACATGAAATATTGTGGCCAGAGGGAAGAGGAGTATCTGTAAGGAGTTGGAGTAGTAGAAAAATCTGACTGAAATATAGAAAATCTAAAAATTTAACCTCCCAGTAAACTAATAGCTTCTTTTAAGTATCAACTTTAGAATTTCACAGTTACTATAATTCTCATAGACTTTTCATCAAAATCACGCTTTCTAGAAAGATGAGTTCCAATATCCCTAACCACTATTAATCTTATTTCTGCCTTGACTCTTGACTTATTTTTCTCAAGAACATGCTCTATGAAATAAGCAAATATCCAGAGGTTTTCCTTGAATCAATCATCACTCAGCATTCATTAATTTGTGTATTTCTTTCACCTCTGTAACTAGAAGAGCACAGAATAATTTCTCTGAAAACAGTGATGCTTTGAATATCTTAAAAACCACAAGGCTGCTTCTCTCTTTTTTTGTTTGTTCTTTTGTTTTGTTTTGTTTTTTCAAGACAGGGTTTCTCTGTGTAGCCCTGGTTGTCCTGGAACTCACTCTGTAAACCAGACTGGCCTCAAACTCAGAAAGTCTCTGCCTCCCAAATGCTGGGATTAAAGGTGTGCGCCACCACTGCCAGGCTGTTTCTCTATCTTTCATTCAGTGATGTCCTTTAATTATATTTCATTCACTTCATCTTCTATCTTTAGGCATAGAAAAAGATCTGCCAGAAATATTTACATCATCCAAATCTAAAGTGTTTTATTATGTTTTTTATGAATAAAACTGAGTATCAGAAGATATATACTCTTATATACATAGATTGATAAATTTTGACCCTTTTGTAGATTTACAGGTGACTACTGTCTGATTTCTGTCATTATGGATTGGAAAAATTGGATAACTGCTTTACCCTGGAGAAAATGAGAACTTTGTAAGAATGTTTGGCACTGTTCACATTATGTAAAATGAGGGGTAAAAAAGAAAGTGCTAACATGTCAAAATGAAGCAAAGAGCTTCAAATCACATCTTCTTCATTTTTTTTATGAAGATAAAAGATGACCTGGTATTTAAATAGACATTCCGAAATAGATTTATAATTTTGGACTATGACATAATGACTTAAGAATTTGCTAGAGTCAGTGAATTTTTGCTCCTCTGTGGTGGTGTAATAAGGATGACCTCCCATAGGTTCATATATTTGAAGGTTTATCACCAGGGAGTGACAATACTTATGAAGTCATAGGAAGTATGGCCTTGTTGAGTAAGTGTGGCCTTATTGGAGGAAGTGTGACACTAGGGTGGGCTCCAATCTTTCAAAAGATAAATCCAAGTGCAGTGTCTTCCTCTTCCTACTGCCTGTGGATGAGGCTGTAGCTCTGAGCTACTTTTCCAACACACTGCCTGGCTGTGCCACCATGCTCCTTGACGTAATGATAATAGACTAACTTTCTAAATCTAAATGTTTTATTTTATGAGAATTGTTGCGGTTATGGTGTCTCTTCATAGTAATAAAAGACTTACAAAATCAGCCTTATCAGAAGCTGACAAATGCTCACTACTTTCCTTAAGCAAATCTCTTCTTGTTTATCACAATATCTGTCTAATGTGTTTGCTTGTTTAAAGGGATCTTTTCATTGGAAATTTGATTCTACATGTCGCAATTTCAAGTAGAAATACTTGTGAAACCGTTCATTTTGCTTTACTTGGTTTTGCTTAAGATTTCTTTGGTTCAGTCACATAGCTGACCCATGAGGACTATAGCCACAACCCAGAGGTAAAGGGGTTGTGTTGATTTATATATGATTCTTTTAAATAAATCTAACTGAACAGTTGGGCATCTGGTTGATTTTATTTCCTAATACCTCTCATTTGATTTCACTTGTTAAACCAGACTTCTCATCAGATCATTACAATGATCTCCCAGCAAGCAATGTCCTCTAGGCCTGTTGGTCTGGTTCCAATAAACAAATTACTTATCTACTTAAAATTCTCTAATGTCATCTCTCTATATATTCAAATGGTAGCACAGTAAACACACTCTATACAGTCCAGAAACATCAGCTTCCTGCATCCTCTATCTACACTCTCTCCGTCTGTTTCTCTGTTCTATCATTGGCACCATCATAGGCTTATATCGTTCATGTAATGGAGCCTTTGCATATATTCATAATTTTCTACTCCATCCTACTGCAGCTAGAATGTCCTGAAAAATTTACATATGAAAAATTCCATGACAAAGAAAGAAGAAACTGGGAATACACACCTCCTTACAAAATTTAACTCAATTTAATCACTAGAATAATGACTGAGTCAATCCAGAATGTAGGAACTGATCAAACATGAGAAATGGATTATTGACATATTAAAATACACACCTATTAGTGGAGATTTAAGATGTTTTTGGGATATAGGAAGGAAGACCTTGCATGTTATATGGTATACAAAAGAAAAGGCTATTCTACAAATGAATCTGAACATTTATTCTTTATGACACAAAACTTTAGAATGTTTGTCCAGCATGTGGATTACGCATACAGAAATCTTACTCACTTTAAGTCACTTCCTGACTGCCATGGAAGTCTGCCTTTTCTATTAACATGTCCTGGTTTTTCGTATAACTGTTTCCTTCTGCTCAACTTTTTGTTCTGAAGCACAAGAGTCTTGAACTTCTGTAGAGGTGTCCATCAAACTACAGCAACACTGATAATCTGAACTGAGAAGCCTTCAGAGCCCCAGTATATGTTCTGAGTAATTCATAATCTCACACAAATATTGGACACATACTCTAGAAAGCAGAAGAGATGAGTAGACATTGTATAATAGATATGCATGCAATGAATTGTAACTATTTAAAAATGAAAATTTCACAAGCTCTTTTGTACAAACCTGTTTGTCTAAGATTACATCTAGGTTATATCTAAGGTTAGATTAGGGTCACTTAGAGTTCTGATTGGCTTTTCATGTTGTTTAAGGTTGGTGTGATTTCTTTAAAATCAAGATATTACAATTTAGTGATATCCTTAATGTTTATCACACTTTCCAAGAAGTTCAATTTTAAATGTTTTTTTATTTGGATTTATCTTCATAATTGACTATTTGCATATTGGCTTTTTACATATATTATTAATATGGTAACATTAAATCCCAAGAATTAAACAATCAAGTCATGCACAGCTATAAAAATGGGAAATTATATTTTATCATTGTAGTACACAGCCTTGTGACAATATATAATGACATTATATAGTAAATGTACTTTTGTACTGTAACAAACTCTGTTTGCCTTGAGTAGGTGTGAGTGAGATGCATATGGAGGTCAGTATAAAAACCTCACAAATGTTCTCAGACACATTCCTTTGTGGAAAGGCCTTATTATCCCAGTATCTCTTAGATTCTGAGAGACTAGAACTTTTGCTGAATCTCAGAGCCAGAGTTAATAATACTTCTTGAGGTCACTTACATCAGATATTCTATTGTATACTTAGGCACTTTATAAGCTTTTTTAAGAGAACAATGTGTCTATCATCTTACTTGCTTTGAAATTTCACATGTAATCAACTCTTACACCCTTAGCTAATGTATAACTATAAACTCAAATTATATAATCTTGCATACCTCTGATCTAGAGAATATTATATGTTTGTATGTTGTGGGCAGCAGAGAAAGCCTTAAGTGGGAAAATTCTTGAATAAATAGATATATTGTTTCCATGGGCAGAACCATGTTAAAATCTACAAGGGATTAGAAATAATCAAAATCTTTCCAATAGGGTTTAAGCTGAGAGTGATGACAAACCTTCCCTCAGAAGTCTGAGTATGTATGAGTGAGTAATATGTAATAAAAGCTAGCAATTTCAAATTTTTCTCTCCTGGGCTTCTAGAGCCTGAGAGTGCTTGCTTACAGAGACGTTTTATATTATAAGTAGCTAACTTTTACACCTATAGTGTTCTTAAAAAATACATTGAGACTCTGGGTTGCTGGCATAGCAAGCATGCCTCCATCAGAGCACATACAGTGTTTCTTGAGGTCTGAACTTAATATTATCACTCACAAGGACACATTCAAACTTTTGTTTGAAATGGGGTATATCATTGATCTGAAACTAACAAGTAACTGTGTAGGTTAGTCCAGGAAATTCCCCAGCTGTACCTGCCTCCATCTCCCAGGTTTTATGAGAGACCTAAAGGTCCAAGTTTAGGAAGTTAAACAATTGATGCAAGTACTTGATCAAACAGCCAATCTCCTATACTTGGATAATTTAGGGGTTTGTCTGTTGTTTTTCATTACTTCTGAAATGTCACTATTTTGAAAATCTCTGTTTGCAAGTATATAAAGGCAATAAAATTCATTCTAGTTTGTGTTATTTTATTAAATCAACATCTTTTTAATTTAGTGACTATTAAATGGACAATTTTTAGTCAAATGCTCTATTGCATGTAAATTTTTGGATGATATTTAAAGATAATAAAAAATAAATGTATACCTCATTAATTTACCTGTTTTTTAATTTTTATTTTCATTGGTCTAACCTAGAATGTTCTTATAGTATACAACATGATAATTTGATAAAGAAATACATTTTAAAATGATTAAATTAAGAAAATACATCTAAAACAGAAAATTTTAAATCATGTGAATGGTGTGAAATGTTAACCTGTATTCTCATTTAGGAAAATACATTGTTCTTAACTATAAATACATTCTTATATGTACAGCTGTGTTCTTCCTTCTGGAAAATTCGACTTGGAATATTACTAAATTCTGGCACAATTACTTTATTTTGAGTCTTTTCTACACTTTGAATTTCACATGCAACTAAAGCCATGCAATAGTTTTTACCATTTCTAGTTTATTGTACTCATCATAATATCTCTCGGTTCATCCATAATATAGAACTTCTGGTTTTCAATGATGAGTAGTGAGATTTTGTCTTATCAAGATACTAATTGCTTGTATTCATTATTGGCATGTTTAAAGCTATTTCAAACATAGCTACATTGAAAAACGCAGCTGATATTCATGAGTCTGTACTCATTGTTATGTTCACCAATTATTTAGACTACACTGAGAATATATCATATAAAAAATCTATTTTTAAAAAAGAGAAAAAAAGAGAATTTGCTTTTCCTACATAATTGTTAACATGTGTTATAACTTGTCTTTTGAAGTATTCTGATGAAGACTAATTTTGACAATTTTCACCTGTCTCAGAACACTTCCAGGTCTCCTTGACCAATATCTCTTCAGCTCATCAGTCAACTGTTGGGTAATATTTTTGTTCTTTCAATATTTAATGGGTTAACATCTTATTTCCAATGCTAGATTGAATATTCGTCATTGTAATATGTGTTGCTAATATAATTAGGTGTAAAGAAATTTCTCTTTGCTCCAGAAAATTTTTATATTTTTTAAGTTCATGGACCTTTAGGATGGAAGAAATGGGAACAAGAAAGATCTTCTAGTTTGAAGAATTTTTTTATAGCTTACCTCTAGCAACAGTGATTTTTGATATCCTTGTGAAGTTTTTTATTTATTGCTCCCAACAATATTTATTTTATATTTCTCAAAACTAAGCCCATATCTCCTTCTATCTGATGGGTTTCTTAATACATGTTACAAAACCAGAAGCAGAAGAGGTAGGGTGCCCACTCCAGAAAATAAGTCAGTTGCTTCACTGTCCTCGGAGAGAAACAAGGGCCTGTCCTGGTATAGAACAATTACACAGGAACCTTTAGACCAATAGGAAAGGGGAGTGTGGAATCAACCAATTGGTACATTCTAATAAACCAAAACTGTCTGTCAGCTGTCTCCTGGCTTTGCAACCCTTCTCTGATGAAGCATTCTTCAATGCTGGCCAATAGAAGGCATTTTCACTTTGCGAGGAGCCTTTTAGTTTTCTTCTAGTTCTTCAAGTAATGGAGAAAAAGCATTCCCCTGCTATAGCATACTAAAAAAGGCTGTAAGCAGAACATTATATTTTCATTTTATATCCAAAAAACCGGCTATTATTAGCTCACTTTTGCAAATGATGTTTTATAGATTCAGGGAGACTTATACTACTTATTCTTACAAATGCCAAAACTCAACACAAGATACAACATATAAGCAAGGGTTTGTTACACTCCAGTCATTTCCTTCTTACCACATTGATGCCAGTGTGTCTATGTATAATTAGTAGTGTGCTCCAAAATGAGCTGTCTCTGAAATTTCAGGTGGAAGTAAGTACATTTCAATCTTTAGATTTTCATGTTTAAATTTAAATATTTATATACTGTATATAATGTAATTATGTTTTAGAACATATTGTTTTATTTTATAGTGAAACCACATTTTCTTTGCAAGTAGCATTAAAAACTTGTTAGAGGGGAGATTTCTTTGTAACATACACACACTCACACACCCAGGCACACAATGTTTATAATATATTAAACAATGAAGAAATAGTGCCATCTTCTGTCCATGTTTTATTCAACAGTTGACAATGAAGAAAGATCAAATTAATGTACATGAGAGAAAAAACTAAAGGCATTTAAAGAATTTATGATCATGCAATATGTGATACATTTCCAAACACTTGCAAAGATTATTTGAAAGACCTCTAGGGGCAAAAACAAGTTTAAAACAGTTCCATGTGATAACTTATCCCAAACCTTTGAATATCCAAGAAATAGAGAGAGGAAGGAAGCACAGGAGACAAATGGGTGACAGTGACAGAAACGGCTGGAAATTGTGTGCAGCAATTTGATGTTAAGATAATTGAGCAAAACAAAGGAATGTTGGTGGATTTTTGTTTGTTAGATTTGTATGTTTGGGTACTGCTCATTTTTCTATCATCCCATAAAAAGAGGTTTGTACATGGAAAAAAAAGCCATTCACCTGTTTGTTAGACACAAGGATGTAAACTGGAGAAGGATAGTGTTAAGGTGATTCTGTATTTTAACCTTAATAAACATGATTCATTTGTATGCGCCTTGTGTCTCGTAAACTTGAAATTTAAGTTAAAGATTGTAACTAGTGTAATATACATATTCAAATTTATCATTAAGTAGGAAGGCATAATTCCTAAGATTTATAATGATTAGAAAGTATATTCTGGACTCTGAAACAAAAAACAAAAGAGAGAACAAAAGAGACATTTATCAATGTGTGTTAAATAATGCTCACCATGATTACATGAGGACATTTTTAAAATAAGGACTCACGTGGTAGAACTAGAAAATTGATGAGAAATTACAAACTGAAGTGTTCTGAACCATAACTACACCTATATAAAAATAAAAGTGCAGGCTGAAGACTTTTTCATTCCAACCTAACTCTAGCTATCTTGCCAAGAGGTTCCATGTAGTATGCAATAGTTTTACATATTTGGATACAAGTCTTGACTAGAAAAGAAAAATATATGTGGGTGCAGCTCAGAGTACCCAGAAGTTATGCTTTATCTTCTCGTGCAACAGACAGGAGTAGTCTCTAACTCTCTGGTTCACTTTTTAATATTTTCTTATTTGGCATAATAACATTTGCTTATGACATATTATAATGATTTATAGTAGTTTTGTTAATCATCCCCAAATATTCCTATTCTTTGAAGAATCTGCCCAAAGTTTTGTTATAATTACAAACATATTTCATTTTATTTAGGTTGTTGATTTTGTGTAATAAATTGATTTGCCAGATAAATCATTAAACTTACACAAAGTTAATAAGGTGCCTATATGTGAAGCATGCTGAATATCTGTGGCCAGGAAAAATTCTTTGTCATTACATTTTTCAATTCACTTCTAATGTGTCCTAGCAAGGCTTCAGAAACAGTTCCAAATGTATGTTGACATCTAGGTCCTATTCATCTTATCTCAGGATATAATATACTGATTGGAAGATAAAAAGGACTCAATATATCTGGATGTAAGGTGAATAAATGAATGAATTAATGAAAAATAAAGGACTCAATGGAAAATCCCTACAATTTCTGGAATGTTGTTTAAACATCTCAAAAAGGTGTCAAATTGGAAATAATATTTACACACACACACACACACACACACACACACACACACACAGGTATTGGATGTATACTTGTTAAAGAATGTGTGTGTGTCTGTGTGTCTGTGTGTACTTGTGTGACCTAGCATGTAGAAGCTTCAGGAATAGGATTATAGGTATTCACTGACATTTCAGGAATTTTATGTGGGGGTTGGTATTCCAAACTCAAGTCTTCACAGTTAAGTGGCAGCTAGTTATCAGATTTCCAGTCCTAAGGTTAGGGGTTCTAACCTGACATCACGTGTGTATTCAGTACTTTTTAGGAAGATCAATGGGTATGAATGGTTATAAAAACATTCCTTCCAATATATGGGAACATATAATTATGATTTTCAATTTACCTGAATTAAATTTAATGGTTAATTAAATTTAATTCTTAACTGAAAACAATAAATGTGCTGGTTTGAATAAACATGATCTCCATAAGCTCATATATTTATATGTTTATTCTCTACTTGGTGGATGGTTTAGGAAGGATTAAGAGTTGTGTACCTTTTTAGAGGACTATGTCACTGGCAGTGTATCTGCGGTTTCAAATGTCCATTCCATCCATAGTCTCTCACCCTTCCTGTCCCCCTCTCCTTCCCCTTCCCTCCTCCCTTTCTCCCTTATCTCATCTTTCTTATCCCCCTCTCACTCTTTCTTTCACCCTCTCTCTTCTTCCTCTTACTCTCTATTTCTGCATCTTACAAATCAGATGTCAGTCACCTCTCACTTGCTTCTCCAGCATCATGCTTGCCCCTACTACAAAGTACCATGCCATGATGATAAGTACGAATCTTCTGAAACTCTAAGCATGTCCTCAATTAAATGACTTTCTGTTGTTATTTTACTTTTGTTCATTGTCTTTGTCATTGTGTCTCCTCATAGCAAGAAAACAGTAACTAAGAAAATGTATTTTTGCAGATGTTTACTACTACAAAGATTGAAGAGTTATTATTACTCATGTAACTAATTACTACCACTTTTTAAGGACAGTCAGTGACTTCAAAGAGCATTTTCAACTAGCACAAAATCAGAAACATACATAGGAGTTGCAGCAAGATTTAGGTGGCAATTGTTATGGTCTTTCATATCCAAATTATCAATAAAATTCTTATTTTTCTTCTTAACACCTGAAATCTATGGCCTATATATCCCTAAATTTACTTAAACTTTGGTATTTGTTTTGTGGATCCCAATTAAACTTTTACAAAAATAAGATTTTATACTTTCTCTTAAGTAAAATATATTTAATTGTCCATGAACTCCATTTAGAAAAGAAATAAAGGTTTACACACTTTTATTTAATCATTTAAAATTTTTGGTTATTATATAGCACTTTTATTATAAAGAAAACTTTTTGGGCTATAGTGACACCACAATGGCCAGGTTTGTCACATCCTCATTCTCATTTTATTGTATTTGGTTAGCTGTAGATTTTCAGGCTTCTGGATATATGCACACATAACTATTTTCATGTGTGTAATCATGGTGTTACACAGCTGCTTTAGTTATATTTATAGAGCAAAACTTCAAAACCTGGAAAACCTTTCAGGTATATGTGAAACATGCTTTGCAGTGTTGATGGCTTCTTATGAGTTCAGTAAACAAAAGAAGATGATCAAGCAAAACAAAGTTGGTGTAGACTTTCCTTAGAATGGGTATCAAAACAAAAAATTTGATTGTATAAATATCATAGAATAGATGTTGATGCTATGATGCTAAACTTGAGAAGCCTGACCAGTAGGAATAGGCAAATATACATGTATAAAACTATTAAAATGAATGCTAAGCTCAATTGCATAAACCAGAAACTTTTATTTCTTACATTTATTTTAATTTATGTATGTGTCTGCTGACCATGGAGCTCAAAAGAGGTTCCTAGATTTCTTGAAACTAGAGTGACAGATAGTTGTACATGGCCAAACTATGCAGGTGTTATATCTGAGAGGTTAAAAGGAAAAAGTACTTTTGTGGTGGTTTGAATATGTAAGTATGCTTAGTGCAGGGACTGGCTCTATGAGGTCTTGTTTTGTTGGAGTAGGTATGGCCTTGTTGGAGTGTCACTGTGAAAGTAGACTTTGAGATCCTTCTCCTGGCTGCTTGAGACAGTCAGCTCCTGGCTTCTTTCGGATGAAACCATATAACTCTGTTTTTCCAGCATGTTGCCAGCCTGGATGCTTCCGTGTTTCCTGCCATGATCATTATGGACTTAACCACAAAGTCTATAAGGTAAACACAATTAAATGTTGTCTTTTATAAGAATTGACTTTGTCATGTTGTGTCTTCACAGTAATGAAAACTCTAAGACAACCAATGAGCCACCTCTGCAGTCCAATAGAATTTTTATCAACCAAAATATTGGTGTTAGTACAAGAACCATTAAGTTAATGGACAGAATATATTATTGGTCTTAGATAAAACATCATTATATTATTGGTAAATCTGAAAAATAAAGCAAAGGTCAATATTATAATTCATTGTCATTTATAAGGGACAAGAATAAATACTTTTGAAATAAAACGACAAAATTCCTATTCTGGTACAAGTCAGAACTAGAGAAACACATGTCAGTATTAAGTATCTTCAGCTTATACAAGGGTTTTTGTGTATTTGATGCCCCGTATCTGAAGTGGGGTAATGGCCTGCTGGTTCCTGCTGGTCAGTCAACATCAAAACCATGACTGGGGGAGTAAAGATGATAATAGGAGAGGCAGAAGATCCAAGAGACAGAGATGGGAAGGCTGCTGGTGAATAGCATGCCAGGGAGCAAGTGTATTTTCTCAGTGTCTTTTAAAGGCAAGCAACACAAAGCATGACTAATTCCGGGAAGATAAACAATGACCACAATCCTACCTGGCAAGTTGATGGTACATAGTATCTATGTTTGACAAAGGCCATTTCCTTCAGGCTAGGACAGTTTCTCAAGACATATGAGTAAGTAGAGGAACTTGTCCGATTATAATGCACATCTTAATTAAAAACAAAGAGACATGTCAGTAGACTCATTCGTGATTAATCACAAGAAAGAAGTGAGTCAAAGTTAACTCCGGAAGTGATTCCCACATTAGCCCAGTGATGGTTTTAATGAGTATATGCTAATGGCTAAAATATCATGACTCAAGAAATATTCAAAGGTCTAGATTGACTAATATAGATATATAATAACACATAACACTGAACTATAGAGGTGTAAATCAATATATTTAAATTAGGATATCAAGTAATAAAATAATGATATTGAAATTTTCATATTTGTGTGCCACTAACTGATGCCTACCTAGGCCTTGTTTTAAAGTGGGGAAATCAGGATGTGCGTGAGGATCACAGATGTAGTGAGGCTAACTTTATGCTTTATTATCTGGAGAACAAATCCTGATTCAATGACTATGATTCTAACAAAGCAGAAATATTTATGCTAACATAATAGGTAAATAATAATTACCTCAAATGGAATTAAAATGTGGGGATTAGGATTATATTTTACATTCATGAAATATAGAACAACAAAATGAATGCTCACAGTCATTTGTATATAAAAAGAAACTCCATGTTTCAAGTTGTAAGGGTAAAGTTCATTATTGTAGCAATTTATAGGTTTTTTTTAAAAAAGATTCTCAAGAATTTGAAACATTTTCTAGGCAACACAAGGCATTATCTTAAACATTTATTTTATAGAAATAATCAAGTGACAATATTTGCTGTTATGTTGTGACCCAAGGACAAGCCTTGATCAAATTTTGGAGTTTAGAAAATAACATTGACATTAACCTGAGAAATGAAATGACCTCTGATGCCAGAAATGATTGTAATAGTCTGGCTGGGAATTTATGAACGCCTACGAAATAATGTTACAGTCAGTGGAGTAGAGGTCATGTCTGAAATTGATGTGGTAGAATATCCTTTGAACTTTTCCACATGGTCTGTAAGGCATGTGGAAGAAGAAAAATGGAGATACTTTAATATTTGTATCTGGGCACCTCTACAAATATTGAAATTGTTTACCTGGGAAATAAAAATAGTAAAAAAAATCTCATGCATTTACTTTACATTTGCGTAGCTACAAGTATTCCAATACTCATGGCTTAAAATAAGTACTGTTTATTGTTTCAATGATGGAGATCATATTGTTTTCATTGTCTCATACTTAATTCAAAGTAACTTGTGAGCAGGCCTGTGTCTTTTCTAGATTTTCTGGGGATAAGGATATTCTCCCAGCTTTTTCTCAGAGTGTGTACATATTTCTTACCTGTAGAAAATTCTCCATTTTAAAAGCCAATAGTGGCAAATGGCATTTTTGTCTTATGCCTTTTCTCTCATATGAACCTTCTCTATACCACTTCCCAATTGCAAACTCTGTGTTGTATACTGCACCAGCAACACAGAATTTGCCAAACTTTAAATTTCATAGTTAAGAAACATAATTCCATTTGATAATTTAAACCTCCCTTTCTCTACAATACATATTACCTATAGATTATGTTTCTATTTATTGCTAGTTAGATAGTTATTAGTTAGTTTGTTGTGTATAATGAGTAAGTCAGTTTACCTCAACTATCATGTAGGGATGAAATTCAGGTCAACTAATTTTACCCATCCATCCATATTGGCAGCCTTACCCAGAAAGAGCTTAAAATAGTATGGAATGTGAATATACTTAAAAGTTTGTTCCTATGCCTACCCCATACTATAGAGTAATGACTAAGGCATGCTGAATGTGAAAAAGAAACTTTCCTACATGAAGTGGTGTAATATTCATATAGTAATTTCTAGATGGCATAAGAAACATGTAAATTAAGGATTTGACTGTACTATAACTTGTTTAAGTGGATTTGCTCTGACCACAAATAAATAATGTTCAAATTATTCAACATATTTACCTTCTGAAAGTTCCATTATCAGTAGTTGTATAAATTTTATTGTATTGTATAAAAATTACTGAAAACTTAGAATCTTCAAATTATATTCCCTTATTGGCTCACAGTTAAATGTCATAAATTTCACCACAATTTGATTTTGGTTTTCTAGCTAAGTTGTTGAAAATATAACAATAAAAAGTAAACAAGCATTAAATAAAAATTATACATTGGGGTGCATCAAATAGCTCCAATAAGCATCTGCAGATGAATTAAAAATGAAAATACATGCTTCAAAGTTTATTTTTTATGGAATATTTTTTCATACAATATATTCTGATTATGGTTTCTCCTCCTTCAGCTACTTCCAGATCATCCTTACATCTGCTCCCACTCAAATCCATGACATTTCTTGGTCTCTTTCATTCAGTTATCTTTATTACGTTATTTATTATTTGACATCCCCATTATAGCTTCCCTTCAGTCATCTTCTCTTAATCCCTCCATCTCACCCATACCATTTACCCATTTTCTCCACAGAAAAGAAGAGACTTCACTTGTATATCAATCAGCTTTGCTATATCAAGTTGCAGAAAACAAGTGTCATCTTTTTCTACTGAGGCTAGACAAGGCAGCACAATAAGGGAAAAGGAACCCAAAGGCAGGCAACGGAGTGATAGACAGTCTCTGCTCCCATTTGAGTTTCATTGTGAGAACACCCTGTATCCTTCATTGCCTTGCTTTCTGTCAAGTGAGAGCTACTTTCAGCTTCTTTTTTTTGTGTGCTTTGTTTTTTTCAAGACAGGGTTTCTCTGAGTAGCCTTGGCTATCCTAGAACTCACTCTGTAGACCAGGCTGGCCTCGAACTCAGAAATCTGCCTGCCTCTGCCTCCCAAGTGCTGGGATTAAAGGCGTGTGCCACCACTGCCCTGCTTGCTTTTAGCCTCTTAGTGCTTCTCACAATGCTTGCCATGGGGCCCCTGACCCATGGCTCTTCAACCCAGTTATAGCAGGCTGAATGCTTCTGCTTTCTCCATTTGGTTTCCATTCTGGAAGCACTGGTAGAAAGCGTCATGCTTTAAAGTGATGCAGCTTTGCCTAGATACACTCTGTATATTAAATCAAAATAATTTATTTAGATATGCCGATGAAATTCATTCAGGCTTAAGATATTTAGATATTATTCTTCAAAAAGAGAGAAAACATCTCAGAGACCAGCTTAAAGTTTAACTTCTGTTTATCACCTTTATTATTTTATTTAATTGCTAACCCATTCCTAATTACAATCTGCATCTGAACTACTGATACTTAGTTCTGTGTGATGTATTTTCAACTCTCTACTACAAAATGTATGTTGTTTCCCGCACAATTTAAAATATACAAGCGTATGTATGACAAAAATGGACTCCTAATCTGTATCATCACCCCATGTCATAGACCAAACCCTCTGAGTTTCTTCTAGAATGTTTGACAGACATTTTATTCACTATTAGTTTATTTCTTCATAATCTGACAATTTATTTGACATAATGTGGAAAATTTTGCCTTTAAGAAGAAGGAAATGTAAGAGATCTGTAAAGCTCATTGTCCAAAAAAAAATTTAGAAAAATGGAAGTTAGAGAGAAGAGGGATAGATGATAAAGAGATAATAGAGAGAAGCATGGTAAATATTAATATTTAAGAAAGTGGAGGATGAAGGGCAAAAAGAAACAAAGAATAAATATTTCTCCCTAGGAAAGAATCCACTACTCTGCAGGACTCTCCACTCTTGTTGCTTGACATTTAAAGACAGATGGAGGTGGAAATCATTTCAAAGTATTGTAAAACACTCCTAATAGGCTGTGCTTCTCTTAAATTTAGTACATTTTAAAACCTAAAATTCTAAGCCCATATCACAGCACTTTAAGAAAATTTAGGTCATCAGTTAGGTTCCATAGAGGTTACTTTACTTTGGAAGTCATATTCTAAAAGATTCACAGAGTGTACCATGAAGAGAAGTGGTAGCTGTCCTGGGAATAATTAGTATTCAGAGATGCAACTCAATTATCAACCTAGGGTAGACAAGTGACAGTCACTCGACAAAATTTAAGGACTGGATTTTGTTTTCTTTTGTTCCAACTTATGAATTCAGAAAATGCCATGAGTGTGTTTGTTTGAAACAGTCTGATTAACAGTTTTAATTAGGCAGCATATGAAAAAAATCCTCAATATCTATATAATATAGAAGCCTAGAGTTATTATCATAGTGTTCAAGATTCTCCACCGTGTACATTGATAATAAAATTGTATTCAATCAAAATCAATGAAGTAAAAAGGCACTATTAGTAATGCAGGTGAGAAATACTGAGTTAATAATTATTTAATATAAAGTACTAGATTTTGCTTTTGTTAGTTATATAATTCTTTCATATTAATACCATACCACCAGTCATTGATGCATAGTTATTCATCCAGTTATGTTGAGACAACTGTATTATTTAAATTCATCATTCATTAAAAGAGAATAACAAACTGCATATCCTAAGATATCCAAATATTTTAGGAAATCAATGAACTCTTTAAATAAAGAGATTAATTTGATAATGAAGCATTGCTATGTAATAGCTGAAAAAGGTTTGTGGGTTAGTTTGGTAGATTTATGTAAAATAGTTGTCCTAGGGTAGGATGAATATAGATGAAGGTATGGACCTAGGATAAGTTAATTATTTAAGTAATGTGACCCATAGCATTTCTATGAGTCACATAATTAAATATATATGTAACTATGGCTAACATCACATATTTGGGAATGGATGAAATTAAACCTTGCATCTTTGGAAACGTTTATGCTGCCATTGCTCATGCAGCTTTGTGTATACTGCCTTGAAACTGCCTGTGAGTATTAGGAAGGAACTCTGACTTGAGACGATGGGTAGAGCCAAGCAGAAAGTATTGCAGGGAACTGGAATGACAATCAGCTCTCATAATAACTTATCAAACAAAACTTACAGAATCTGGAATGAGAATAGAATCTTGTGCAAATAAATGTTACTTCAGTGAAAGAAACTAGAATCCTTTCTTGAGTAGAGTTAGTGGTGGTGTATGAGCATAGGTGGCACCTGGCTGTACTTTGCTTCCCTCATGGAAAACTGCTTTTTCTATCTCCAACGTTATACCCAAGGTATAGAGGGATTCTTTTAAACTCCTGTGAGTTGATTAATAATTTATTAAAGATTGTCTTAAAGGTAAAGGAACTCACTTTACACTGTCAGTAGATAGTCAAATATGTTCAAAATATACATCAGTTTTGAGAACTGAAACTTAAGAAAGCTCAGATAAATGAAATAAAATTAAAAAAATGCTTGAATTTCAGAGGCAGGATATAGTACTGTTTCATTCAAACCTTATGTTTATTTTTCATTTGATATAACAGTTCCCAGTCAAGAAATAATAAAGGGTGACATATATATGTATATGTATATATATATATATATATATATATATATATATATATATATATATATATATGATTCCTGAGAAATTAGAATATATTATAAATGGAATTGTTGTACAACTAGTTAAAACTATTTCATGGTTCTAAAATAAAGTCTAGAAAAGCCATCTGAATCTATAGTTCCTATTCTCAGACAACATCTTGTACATGGTTTCACTCATAAGTGTAGAATAAATTGCTCTTTTAATATTATATTTTAATTAGTGGTGTGTTATAATAATCTTCTTATATACTGTGTAAATCTTAGTTTCATACTATTCAAATGTTGATTTCTATATTAGCAGAATGTTGAGTATTGTCCATACGTTGCTATTGTTATTTTTATTGGAGCATCACCTGCCTAAGTATTGCATAAGCATTCTTCTACATAGTTTTCTGATTAGTTTAAGAAAGAGCTGATGACCTATAGTGGGACAGAAAAGAAAGTCGAGACTTCTTGGCAGACATAGGAACACTGGGAAAGAAAAAAGTGTGCATGGAGGAATTTGACACAGAGGAAGTTTGACAAATGGGGACTGGATGAGAAATAACTTGCCAAGTTGATCCTTGGTTGGTGGTTTAGTCCCTAGGAGCTCTGAGGGTACTAGTTAGTTCATATTGTTGTTGGTCCTAAGGGGCTACAAACCCTTCAGCTCCTTTGGTCCTTTCTCTAACTCCTTCAATGGGGATCCTGTACTCAGTTCAATGGATGGCTGTGAGCTTCTACTTCTGTATTAGTCAAGTCAGAGCCTCTCAGGAGACAGCTATATCAGATTGGAGTGCCCATCCTTCAATCTCTGCTCCATAGTTAGTCTCTGCAACTCCTTCCATGGGCATTTTGTTCCCCCTTTTAAGAAGGAATGAAGTGTCCACATTTTGGTCTTCCTTCTTCTTGTGTTTCTTGTGGTTTGTGGATTGTCCTTAAAGTATCCCGAACTTCTGGGCTAATAACCACTTATCAGAGAGTGCATACCATGTGTGTTCTTTTATGAATGGGTTATCTCACTCAGGATGATATTTTCCAGATCCATCCATTTCCCTAAGAATTTCATAAATTCATTGTTTTTAATAGCTGAGTAGTACTCTATTGTGTAGATGTACCACAATTTCTGTATCCACTCCTCTGTTGAGGGACATCTGGGTTGTTTCCAGTTTCAGGCTATTATAAATAAGGCTGCTATGAATATGGTGGAGCATGTGCCCTTATTACATGTTGGAGCATATTCTGGGTATATTCCTAGGAGGGGTACAGCTGGGTCCTCTGGTAGAAATATGTCCAATTTCCTGAGGAACTGACAAACTGCTTTCCAGAGTGGTTGTACCGGTTTGCAATACCACCAGCAATGAAGGAGTGTTCCTCTTTCTCTACAACCTCTCTAGCATCAGCATCTCCAGCATCTCACCTGAGTTTTTTATCTTAGCTAATCTGACTGGTATGAGGTGGAATGTCAGAGTTATTTTGATTTGCATTTCCCTGATGACTAAAGATGTTGAACATTTCTTTAGGTGCTTCTCA